>NW_017728949.1:535026-587813 GCF_001723895.1 Crocodylus porosus
GCAGTGGGGGCAGGGCCTTGAGGGCTTGTTTCATACTCTGTCATTAAAATTACTTTGTAACCCTGGGCAACTCATCTAGTGCATCCGTGCCTCAGTTTCCTCAACCAATAAAATTCTGTGATGATAACTTCTTCCATCATAAATACTTGGGGGAGTTCAAAAATGATCCAGTCACCTGAAACTGGACTTTTGACTTATTTTAAACACACTTTTACAGAATATGAAATCTTCCCCCCCACACACTCACAATTGAAAAACAAACACATTTTAACATTGTTCTACATGCTTAAGCATCTACAGGATGAGGAATCAAGTGAAAGGGAAAGGAAAGAGTATGAGAGAATTTGGGGTTTCTTCATATTTTTTCATCTTCAATAGTCTAACAGGCAATACAGGTAAAATAATTAATTATACTATATAGTGAATACACTATACTATGTTAAACTGTTCATTCCATCCAGGAAGAGGATACACCAACTGCAGAGGCTTCTTCAGCCTGACAAAGGGTTTTTAAACCTGAAAACTTGTTAAAAAAATTTTTTCCAACTATTTAAGTTGGTCTAATAAAAGACATCAGATTCACCCACGGAACCTTGTCTGCCTATGTCCTTATACCAACACTGCTACAACCTACACCCCAGTATACTGTATGTTATACATCTAGAGTATGTATGTATGTTACATATGTATATTATACCTGAGAGTGCAGGTTTTGTTAATAAATCTTTAAATGCTTTGAAAGCTGGCATAGGAAATTAATTTGCCCCAATGAGGTAGGCAAATATCTTTGTCCTTATATTCCAGATGAGGAACCTGGGGCACAGAGAAGGAATATCACTTTCACAAACTCCAACAGTAAGATCGTGCTATTCAGGACTCGACCTCAGGCCTCTGGATGCTGAGTCTTGTCTTCTTACCACCAGCCTCACTAACTACCTAGCAGAGCAAATATGGGCCTCCACATATACCAATTAGAAGGGTGACCTTGCCAGTGAGATCCATGGCAGAAATGCTGTAGATCCAACTTGTTCTGTTCAAAAGCATTTCTATGTTACCAATTACGTGTCCCCTGAAAGACACACAGACCTAGCTAGAGGCTGCATTTTCCACAAGGCAGTCCCAAATTTGCTGAGTTTTGCAGATTATAAAATAATTCCAATTGCAGTACATGAAGGAGAGGCATTTATCTCTCCCTGCTCACCCTGTCACCCAGTGAGAGGTAATTTTGTTGTTGTTTTTTTAGCCTTCAGACAGAATAAAGTAACAGCCCCAGTGTCAACCCTCTTTTGGGGGGTGGGGTGGAGGAGGAGGAGGAGGAGGAGGGCAGATATGCCAGAGTAACTGAAGATGGAGCCCTGGTCCAATTGTTGGGCCTAGGAAATGGGTCTCAGTGAGGGAAAGAACAGGTAGGGTTTGAGAAGCAGCCCTGGTTTCTGGGGTTGAGAGGTGTCATATTCAGCGTGGTGCTTGGATTCCAGCCCTGCAGACACTGAATACCAACAAGCACTGAGCCTGGGCCCAGGAACATGCCCTAGCTAGTCTGAGTCACATCTTATTTGCCAGGCCCTGCACAATGGCTCACCCCTTGTAATCCTGCGTAATGGCTTTTTAACCTGGCAGGGGAAATACCATGTATCTGTGTCCAAAAGGCAGTTTTCCTGAACCGCATCGTGGGAGAACTGCTCTTCTGAGTGGTTCAGTATCCGCCGAGGTGCAGCAGCTTTAAGCCCAGTTTATGGAAATGGGGGTCTCCTCCCTTGCTTGCTCCTGCGGCCTTATGGCTGAGGGCAAGCAAAACTCAGGGGCATCCGAACCCCGAGCCTCTGGCTTTCAGCCTGCAAGCAGGATGCCCACCAATGGATTTGGAAACATCTGAAGCCCCGGGTGTGCGTGGAGGATGTTTGCCGTTGGTAGGGCCACTTACGGTTCTGGGCTTTTGGATCTGGAATTAGTTTTGGGTAATTTGGCCTCGGATACAAATTGTATCTATAAAAAAATCCTGCGGCCCTGCTGGAACGCCTTTCCAGACGGCCCCTTGTTCTCAGGGGCAACATAGAGAGAGTTGGGCCTGGGGTGCAAACATCAGAGCTGGTTTGGGACACGAGTTGGGGGTTGGGAGGGGTTACCTGAATCAGGTTTCCATGGTGTTATGAGCAATGATTTAGGGCCAGCCCAGGGGCAGGGGCAACCACTAGGCAGCCTCTGTTATGCGTCTCCCACCCCCACTGTGGCAGGACATTTGCCCACTGGAACTTGGCTTGTTTGCTCCCAGCGGGCACTGCCAGGACCAGGCTGAAAACAGGGGCCACTTGGAGTCACACATCTTTGCTTTTAGCCCTATTTCACAGTTGGGAAAACAGAGGCTCAGAGAGGGGAGGGCTTGACAGGGGCTCCGGAGCGTGTAAAGGGGTGGCGGCAACTGTCAAACACAGGACTCTGGGGTTTGTCCACGCTCGGCACCTCAGGCCCGGCCGCTGCCCAATGCTACGGGGGGGGGGGCCTGAGTGTACTGTCCCTTTAACACGGGACTTGTTTCTCCCCGTGGTTTGTTTACATCTTCGTCCGCACCGATCAAGGCCCGATGAGTTGCATCACTCGACCTACTCCGATATCCTTCCGCCCTCCCGCCCGAATGTCGCTTTGAGCTGCTTCTCTGTGCCTGTCCACGCGGCCACTCCCGCCAACGTAGCTCCGTGATTTCGCGACCAGCCTCGCGCACTCGGCGCAAGCCTCCACTCGGGACATGGGGCCTACGGGACTATTTTTGGATCATACCAATTATTGCCGTGGGGAGGGGGGTTGAGGCCGGGGCGCGGCGTCCAGCCGGGGCGAGAGGCAGCGTGCGCCTACCCACACCTGCCCTTAAGGACGCAGTTGAAGGCCGCTTGGCGTTGTTGGGCGCCCACAACGGGCCGAAGCCCCTGAAACAGATGGACTGATCCAAGTTCCACCTCCTCTCTCATTGGCTTAGCCGCGCATGAACGACGCGTGCTCTAACCAATCAAGAGCTAAACACAGCGAAGACCAATAGGTGGTGCATGGTGCTTGGCTCCGCCCACAGCGCTTGCTGATTGGCCGCAGGAGAGGCTCCGCCGCGCTTCTGGGAGCCGTAGTCGTTCCAGCCGGCGCAAGCTAAGGAATCGATCGGGACGAGAGACCACGCATCCCAGCATGCCCCGGGGCGGCGAACGGCAAGTGAGCTTGCGCGGCGCGGGGCGGAGCCTAGTGCCTCTATATAAGGCGAGGCAGAGGGCTGGGAGCAGCAGTTGAGAGCTGGCGGTGGTAGGAGCGGGCAGCTGAGCTCGAGCTGGGAAGGGAGGGGCCGGGCGCAGGAGCCGGAGGGTGTGATGAACGCGTCAGGTCTCTGCATGGCTCGGCACAGGCGCTGGGCACCTTAAAACCGCTGCAGCTGCCCTCCTCGGGGCGGGACTTGGCGGAATTAACCCCTTCGTGGCTCCGGACACTTTTAACCCCTTGGGGCCTGGAGTGAACGGTTTAACCCCTTGGCGGCTGAAGCGTGTCGGCGGCCCGGCCCGGACGGACGGACTGATCCGGCCCCAGGCGGAGCTCCCCCGCGCCCCATCTCTCCCCGATGTGCGGGCCTGGGGCCGCTGTTGTGAGGAGCCGAGAAGAGGCGAGCGCCTGCCCCTGAGTCCTCCCCGCGGCGGCAGCAGCGAACTGGAAGAGCCCGGCCCGACCATGGCTGAGCCCGAGTCCGGCCTCGGCCTCGGCCCGGAGCGCTGCGAAACTTCTCCCTCCAAGTGTGCAGGTGGCGCGGGCGGAGAGGAGCCCTTGGCGGAGCCGGCCCCCGCCGCCGCGGGGCTGCGCCAGGACGAGGACAGTAGGTGGCAACCGAGAGAAGCGCAGCAAGAGGAGGAGGAGGAGGAGCAGGGGGTGTGTCCGGGGGCTGAGCAGGCCCCTGCCCCGCCGACCGAGGCGGGCCAGGACTCGCCCTGCCTGGAGGGCGGCGCTGCCGAGGCAGGGGGCGGGCCAGGCCACCCCCAGCCATGCCAGCGGGGCTGTGGTGGGCAGCGCTGCCGAGCTGCTGTGGGAGGTGGGCAGGAGCCTTGGCCCCAGCAGCGCCAGCTGGGCAAGAAGAAGCACCGCCGGCGGCCATCCAAGAAGAAGCGGCACTGGAAGCCTTACTCCAAGCTGAGCTGGGAGGAGAAGCGCAAGTTTGATGAGAAGCAGAGCCTCCGGGCCTCGCGCCTCCGTGCTGAGATGTTCGCCAAGGGGCAGCCCGTGGCACCCTACAACACCACACAGTTTCTCATGGAGGACCATGACCAGGAGGAGCCTGACCTCAAGACTGAGTTCTACCCAAGGCGGGCGGCTGCTAAGTCAGACACCAGTGAGGAGGACTTCATGGAGGAGGGCGCCGACGAGGACGGTGGCAGCGATGGCATGGGTGGGGATGGCAGTGAGTTCCTGCAGCGGGACTTCTCCGAGACCTACGAGCGGTACCATGTGGAGAGCCTGCAGAACATGAGCAAGCAGGAGCTGATCAAGGAGTACCTGGAGCTGGAAAAATGCCTCTCCCGGATGGAGGATGAGAACAACCGGCTGAGGATGGAGAGCAAAAAGTATGGGGGGGACTCGGCCGAGGACACTAGGGTAAGAGACCTGGAGCTGGAACTGGACAGGTTGAGAGCCGAGAACCTGAAGCTGTTGAAAGAGAATGAACTTCACAGACAGCAGGAGACCCCCCTCCCACAGTTCGGGGAGTGAGAGAGACTTGGCTGGGGGGGTGGGGGGAGGAGGACTTTTTACAGTGTTGGAATGTAACATTATATACATATGTGTATATACAAGACAGCGGACCGTTTTTATGATGCATAAACAGAATAAACCACAGCCTTGTATTGTTTTGAAGATATAGCTATAGCTTAGTGTGCGTTCTGTTCTTAATCATGTGCAACGGAGATTTCCCTTCTCCGTTTTTTTTCTTTTTAAAATGATTGTGACTGGGGTGAGGGGGGGGGTTGATGTGTAAGTAAAACTTGACTCAACTTACGATGCTTTTTTGTGTGTTTTAAACCAAAAAGAGAGAGAATCCCCAGGAGGAAGAAAAATAAAACCCCAGGAAACTGTAAATCAGCCAAATTCTGACAATAAAATCCATTATAGCATTCTAATAAATCTAATTACTTGTAAATATAACAGTTTCAGTGTGATTTTCTAGAGCAAATATTCAAAATATCATTCTCTCACATGGGAATGTATTTTGAATAATGTTTTTTGCTGTATCTGTATCTTAAGTAGTCAAGACTTCAATAGCTGACACTTAACTTGCTAGCAACTGAATCTCAGTAGCCATATCACATGGCTTTTCCCTACAGAGGACAGTCTCCTATTTCTACCTCTAATCCTGCTAAAAGCATTAAAGTGGCTTCACAAACTCATTTAATTTCTGGTAGTCTAAAATACTAATTTTTAATACAAGAGGATGGTACAGGGTGGGTGGAAACAATATATTCTATATTTTGCCACATTGCTTTTTTATAATAGCAATCCATTACCTACAAGTGACAAAAATGGACTCATGTACACTAATTTAAAAGGGTAGGACTATGGCGTATGAGTGCTATGGGCAGCTTGCCTCCAGTTTAGAAGTGGGCTAGCCATTTAAAAATGTTTGTTCATTTACTAAAGTTGAGCAGCAGCCTTGTATTGGGAGTTCACTGATCAGCAGTAATACAAACCTGAAGCGGTCAGAGAAAAAGATGGATCACTAAAAGCGTGCCATCTTGCAGCTTATTTTTCCAACACCTGGATTGGAATCAAAGCAGGATAAAGTAAAGAGGTACCTGTATTCCTTCTGTCCAACTGTGCAGCCTGTACCCAATATAAAAATCTATTAACTGGTAACTTTATAATGCAAAGTGTGTGCACCACTCTTACCTCGTTCTAAAATTTTTGCAATCTTGTAATTGGAGAGGGTCACTCAAAGTATCTCAGAAAAGTGCATGTCTAAAAGAGGTTTTCACCTCAGTCAATCTTACATAGCAGTCCTAAGCTATAGCAAAGCTGTACCTGGCAGCCATTTAAACAGTTTGGTTGTCTTTTTCACAGGTTGTCAATCTTTCACTGGCTTAAAAATAATAGTTGCACTCAAGGTGAATACCTAACCCATGGGTACACTTATGCAGCCCTACCTATTCTGTCTTACAGCAGGCAACTATGGGGTTAGAAATATACAAGAGGAACAAGTTATTGTTCTCAGCTGGGAATGTTTAACAGTATGGGTAGACTGCAGCAGTAATTGAGGTTTCACAAAAAAATAAATAAATAACCCTATACACAAAGTAGGAAATTCACAACAGCTGGCCAGGCACAGTCCTCCTGCCTGAAGACATGTATTGACATGAATTCTTAACTTTTGGAATGAAAAACACGAAAATACAAAAGGTCTGGGGGGTTTTTGGTGAAGCTTTGTCCTATTAGTGCTTTCCTACTGCTATGACATCACTTGGCAGAAGCTGGGGCTGGTGCGCTACAGCTTAGTTGCAGAGAGAAGTATGTGGTTAAGTTGTCACCACAGAGTGTGACAATACTGAGCATCTTTCAAAGAATAAACATAGAGGGCAAAATAGAATATATATTTATTTTAAATCTTACATTATTAAACATGCAACAAGAACATAAGTATATATTCTATTACACAGTGATTTTGACATTAGGTATGTACAATCTGCCAACACAAAGAGTTAGGAATTTTCTAATACCCAATTAATGTGAAAAATGAAGAAAAATTGTTAGATGCATCAGCAGTAAATATCCTCACTGAAGTGCATTTTCTCGACTTAAACCAGATCACCTTTGGAGATAAGTCTCCTTCCACTAACATAATGTTTGCCATTTATATAATTTGGTGGTAGTCCTGGAAAACATCAAGTCAATTGCAAATGTGTTGGCAAACCCAAGGTAACTAGCAGGGAAATTATTCACATTAAAACAAAAGTAATGTAAACAGGCACAGGGCTTCCTTCATGGTAGAGAGTCAGCTTCCCAACCTACTTTGATTTAATCAGTTATTTCTACTTTGGATTATGCTTGTGTTGGTCTCTAGGGAGTACTTTAGTGGAAAAGTCTTGTAGTAGGATATAAGGCTATGATTTCTTTTTAGATAGTGTGGAGGGACCAGAGTTTTCCACTAAGAAATCTCTTTCAGCTTCCCTCTGTTTAACAGACTCCAGGTATAATCTGCAGCATGTTGGGCAACCCTAGCTGATGTGGCAGGTTGCAAAAATGGAGGCAGTTCCTCTGATAGGGCAAACCTATCATATTAAAGGACTTATGAAATCTGCAACAGATACGACAATAATCAGTCCAAGTTGCAGAATGCTGATTTAACATACTCTATCCAACTCATCCTGCTAAGGAAACAATCTGTCACTCTATGCATCAACTACAGCTTCTTCAAGAAATTATTCTGGACACAGGTAGAGTACATAGTAGTTAAGGTTGGAGGTGACAAGCACCCGACCAGATAATTCTGCCTAGTCTCACATAATCTTCGTAGCCAAAAATGAAAGTTGCTTTGTAAAGAGCAGTACTTAAATGTAGTGGATAAAACACTGATATCTTAATTAGTCCGAAGCAGGAACCTCTCTAGAATGGCCCTTGCCAGCACCGGGTGGACTTCCTCCCTCAAACAAGCATCACATCAGTCTTTCCTGGGCTTTGAGCCACCTATCTTTTAAAGAGGTTCCAAAATCTTCCCTACACGGAGATCAAGGAGACTGCTAAGGAGGAAAAGTTGCATGTCACTGGCATAATACCAGTACCGCAACCAGTGTCATCTAAATATCTAATGGTCGTACAAGAGAGGTAAAGGGTTCTGCCTTGTGAGACTTGGCAGAACAAAGTTCTCCTTTATTATGAGACTTTTGGAGCCTGCTGGAGAGGTATAACTTACTGCCAGTCTGGCTGATCCTGCTAAAAAACAGGCTATGATTGACCAACTTCATCTGTACAGCAGCTGGTTCCAAGTGTTTTAGAAATTGCTTTGTATACGAGTTGTACAGAAGTGGATCTCTTGACTTTGAATGTTCAAAGATGCTTCACTTGTAAGTTGTTTCCACTTGCTGAGAAAAGAACTGTTTAAATATTTTTCACTGTCCTAGGGAGAAGATAAAGACAGCTGAACCCAGAAATACAACATAAAAACAGAAGTGAAAAGATTAGACTATGAAATCCAGTTACAACTGGTGCCTTTTGCAATGTGGATAGAAAGCAGCATACAGCAGGATGTTCAGTCAGTTAAAATGACAGTTGTAATAAATATGCTAAAAGGTAGTTACAGGTTTCCCTAGGTTTATGATGTACATGCATTCCTGGAAAATGGCACGTAACTTGAATTCGCATAAAGAGTACCTACTTTA
The DNA here is from genome assembly GCF_001723895.1 of Crocodylus porosus. NCBI lineage: Eukaryota > Metazoa > Chordata > Crocodylia > Crocodylidae > Crocodylus > Crocodylus porosus. The sequence goes on from NW_017728949.1 coordinate 543,411, forward strand.
CAATGTAACAAACAGGGATACGTTCCAAGACCTTGACTGTACTGACTCCCAGACCCATTTCTACCACTTTTAAAAGACAATTTTAGTACTCGCCAACAGCAGTCAGTACACAAACACAGGGCACTATCATAATGGGGATGGCAACTACAGAAACAAGTGTCACAGACAACGAGCGAGGAGCACAGATCCACAAAGGAGACTATATTTTGGTGCACGTCACTCCCCCAATGCACTACACAAACCAGCTAACTGCAGGCTTCCACCACACCAATCACATGAGTGAATTTACCTTACATGTAACGATTTGGTATAAAAAGGGTCATTGCATAAGTGAATTTGCACATACAGAACCTGCATAAAGTAAGGGAAACCTGTAAACACCACAAATTACAAGATGAAATAAAAGGCTTAATGTTGATAGTAAATTAATTGATCATTTCTGGCATATGGAAGTGAATTTCTAGCAATTTTTTTTCTTTTTAATACAAAGAGAAGGAATTTTGAACAAATGTAGGAAGCACAAGAGAAATAATTCTTCCTGTGCACTGTAACTACAGGAATTAATTTATTAATAAGATGAAATAAAACTGGTGGCAGAGGATAGTCTTTGCAGGTCTTTCTAGGACACATGCCTTGAAATGTTATCTTTACCCTCAGAAAAAAGTGAGAACATCTACTACCATTGATTAAAAATAAAAAAATCTGCACAGGGAAGAGAGATTCTGCACTAGTTTCCTAAAGAGCGGATATGTCTACACATGGTCCTGACTGCAGTTGTTACTGCAAGTACTAAATGACTCCGCAGTAACTGCCATTACTGTGCAGTCCTGGTGGCACATGGGTCATTTCCAACCCTACTGCACAGAAGCGCGTTGCTACTGGCACAGCAGCATAGGCATCAGTTTATGCCTGCTGATGCTACGTCGCAATAGCTTGTCGTGTAGACATGCCCACTGTGTCCTTAAACAAAAGCAGTGAACAAATGTAAGGGAACCAAGAGACAGGCTTATGCACAACAGTTCTTTGGACTGAAAACTATACCAGAAGAACATAATGGGCTCAAGCGGAAACACTAGAGAGAGCCAGCAAGAACACATGTACATTTCTAACGTAACTAGTGTATCTTGAAAGCTGGTCAGCATAATTTTGCTGCTAGATTGTTGATGTTTGCCATAATGGATAGGCTTGGTATTGGAAACAATGCCAAGTCTTATTTATATGTAGTATTTGTACAGTTTTGCTTGATTCCATTAGATACGAATAATAAAAATGGCTATCCAAAGCTTTGGATGCCCTGACACTTGACTTGTTGCAATGTAATACATGGGCACCACTAAGGGAAGATAATAACTTTGTCAACCATAAAAATAACACCCCCCCCAAAAAAAAAACAATACAAAAAACTTACTTGATCCCCACTGATATAGGAACACACTCTAACCCCCTTCCAAAAACCCAAACAAACAGCTTTTGCACTGTTTAACAAGTCACCGAATTTGGTCTAGTTCAAAGCGTAGGTTCTAGGGCCCTGAACAGTATGTTCTGGTTTGTACCCTCCCTATTTCTCTTTAAAAATGTAGTCAGATCAGTGCAAACTGCTGTAAGGACACACACAGATGTTTAAGCCAATCAACTAGGGAGTCTGCACTCAACAAAAATCCTACTTACAATTAAACCAGCACAATTCTGCAAGGAAGATGAGCAACAATCCAGTTTTAAAATGAAGCACAATTAGATTAAACCTGCAATTTAAGGTGAATAGAGTTGATTAAAGTCAGAGTTAAACAGAAAAGGAGTCATAGGCCAAGCCAGTTGCATGCCTAACCAGTTAGAAGTGGTAACTATGATTAAGGAAAGACCAAGCAGTAAAATAGTGATGAGATGTGGGAACAAAATATTCTTAAATCTGACAGCACAGTGATTTAGGCAAGAAATTCTCTGTAGAAAAGTGGTCCTGCTGATTCTGACCTTCCAAGTGCAAGGCTTCTACTTTATAATTGTATGAACTAAGCCTCCACTCCATAGTTTAGAACACAATTTGCACTTAGGCAGTAGCAACTAGGCCTGCATGAAGCAGAAAGCATCTGCTTCAGATTCGGTGATTCAGAGACAGTGATTCGATTTGGTGATTCAAATCATTGTCCTGGTTTGATTCGGCTGAATCCGAAGATATTTGGTGCCGAATCTTATTCGGCCATAGACTATACAGACAGGCAGTGCCAGTGGGAGCAGCCAGACAAGCTCCAGCTTGAGACGGCAACCCCAGGAGAAACTGTGGCTCATCTGGCTGCTCCCCCAGCAGCCGCCCTGCCAGGGCAAGGCAGGCAGTGCTGACAGCCCTGGAAGAAGCCGCAGGGTCTGGGGGAATGATTGGGAGCTGGGGAATCAAACCAGAAACTGGGGGGAAGCCCCTGTTTGTTCCCTCAGCCCCTGATCATTCCCCCCAGCCCCTGCAGCTTCTCCTAGGGCTGCCAGCACTGCCTGCCTCGCCCTGGCAGGGGGGCAGCCGGGGAAGCAGCCAGATGAGCTACGGCTTCTCCCAGCGCTGCCAGCTCAAGCTGGGACTCATCCAGCTGCTCCCCCAGCACTGCCTACTACTGCCTGCCTGTAGAGTCCATGGCTGAATCTCCGAATCTCCAAATCAATTCAGAGGCTTCCGATTCGACTCAAGAGATTAATGGGTCCCCGATTTGATTCGGATTCAGAGATTCAGCTGCTGAATCGGGCCATATCTCCTCCAAATTGAATTGGCTACCGAAGCTTCGCACAGCCCTAGTAGCAACCAAGGGTTTTGGTGTTTTATAGCTAAACTGTTTCATTACATGGGTAAGCCAGCATTACCACAATGACTAAGTAACCTGCGAGTCACATGCTCTGTGGAAAAACCAGACTTCCTGACAATATCTTCATATGCTAAATATCAACCTATATGCCTTAGCTACCACTATGCCAGACTATATAGCAAAAGACACCTTCCATGCCTGCATATAGAATCATAGAAAATTAGAGTTGGAAGGGACTTCAGGAGGGTACCTAGCCCAACCCCCCCTGCTCAAAGCAGAACCAGCCCAACTAGATCATTCCAGCCAAGGCTCCTCTACCTGGGACTTAAAAACCTCTAAGGATGGAGATTCCACGACCTCTCTACGTAGCCTAGTCCTATGCTTTGCTCCCCTCCTAGTGAGAGAGTTTTTTCCTAAAAAACTAACCTAAACTTCCCTTGCTGCAACTTGTGACTACTGCTCCTTGTTCTGCCACAGTTCTCTACTCACAGGATTCTGAGCCTGCTTTTGCCTTCTCAAGGCTGCTTGTAAACACTTCCATGCACCATGTACTTGAGACTTGCACATGATGTGGCAACTATTCTCAACAGCTCGACAAATGAAACTAACCACTCAAAAGGTTTTCCCCAGGTTATCTATCACACTGTTTTAAACTACAAGTTGAAAAGTTACCAGTCCACCCATAAAATGCACGGAAACTTTTACCTTTTTCCACACGGAGCACAATGACAGTTGCTCCCTCACTTAAACAGCAGGAGAGGACAGGGCATATTAAATGTGATCCTTTGGATTCAGTACATGAAAATTCCCTGGGGAAGTCTGGGCACAGTTTGGTTTAAATGCATGAAATAAAGGATTATATTCCAGGGATTATTTTCCATATACACTGCCTAGAAAATTACATTGTGTAATGGCAGATCTGAAGACTGGAAAAATGGACGTTTTCAAGGAAAACAGAAGTTTAGTGCCATATATTCATGCTAAAAAAATTAAGACTTTCTTCTTAGTTTTGCCTTCATTTGGTTTCTGACACAAGACTAGCTTTTTAATAATTTATGGTATCATGGTAAAATCATATTTAGTAACTTAACAGAAAGACTTTGGGAAAAGCTCAATAACATTTCAGAGTAATTTTTTCCAGAGTATTTATTCCCTTTTGGTACAGTATTAAGAAAGAGAATGCAGCAGGAAGTTAACTTTAAGACTACTACTTCTGTGTGTTTACAACCATATTTTGTTAGTGACACAGGTTCAAACCTGCCAACCAGTTACACCAGTGTAAATCTTGAATAAGGCTACTATAATCTGTTAAATATCAGATTTACAAAGGGGTAAAAGCAGCAAATTTGCCTCTCAGTGGGCACATCTACACGTCACGCTATGTTAACATAGCAACCACGTGGGTCTATATGCGATTGCTAGCTATGCCACCGTAGCGTGCACTGCTTGCTTATAGCATGCCGCTATGGCAATGTAGTGAGGAAATCTGAGCATATGCAGCCGATATAGCGCCGTATGGGCAGTTACTGTGCCATGTTTTAGTATTTCCAAAAGGAAGTAGTAAAGCATGGCGCAATAACAATGTCGCCATATGGCAACATGTAGATGCACCCAGTTACAAAGATAAGGCACCCCAGGCATCAGGCACGTACTTGAACCTTATACTGATTTTTTTTTGTAAATAACTCTCAGAATGTTTTATAAAGGCGCGGCCATCCCCTCCATTTTTATACCTATAGCAACCAAGAGCTAAAAACCCTTGGGACACCCCAGCATCCCATTCACAGGATCACTTGACCTCTCTTGCAGGAGAATACTTTCATTATAAGCAAATAATTTAAGTCCTTTTCTAAAGCAAGCTGTGAGGTATTAAATCAGCTAACATTCCTAAACATAACATAATACAGCTCTCCTGACTACTTCTGAGGCTAACGGAGTTTTGAGGTAGGTAATTATACAGCAGCGCTTTTCAACCCCATTAGATCCAAGGCAGCCCTTGAAAAATGCCAGCCCTACACTTTCACTTGTTTTTTGACTAGGGAGAAGCAGTGGAGTAGTTTTTCTGTCGCCAAGGACCCAGCCAGGCCACAACACAGCAAATCTCTTGCAACGCCCCCGATCCCTATGTGAAATCTCTGGGTTTATCTTGTGCATCCTGTGTCTATGTTTGCACACCCTGCAGCGCATCCTGAGCAGGGTCTCACAGCACCCTGGGGGCTTGGCGGCCCTGGCTGGACGCGCTGTTACACAACACAGGTACTGCACCTGTTAGTGTCCTCTGCAGCAACGAAACGTGTTGTCTCCTCTGTTCACTGTCCCTGAGCACTGCGCCCGAACGGCTCCTCTTTGCTCCCAGGCACAGGCTAAAAACAAACGATTTGGTTCAAACCCCAGGGTTTGATTAGTCCAGGATATGAGCCGCATCAAAGAGGGGGACAGGGCAGCCGTTCACACCAGGCGGAGGGGGCAGCGGGGACTGACCCGGGGCAAAGCAAAGCGCTCAGGCGGGTACTTCGCGGGTCTTTCACGCGAGATAACCCGCGGGAGGGGCAAGGCGGCCCTCGCATCCGAATCAACCCGCCCGGCTGTACAGCTAATCCGAATTAAGCACATGCCACTACAGGGGTACCGAACTCAGCGCCCCTCCTGCTGCCAGGCGGCTCGGGCGAGGGGAGGGGAGAGGAGGAAGGAGGAACCTGCGGCCCTGGGGCAGATGCGCGCTCTGGCCGTCACGGCCCGTGCCTCCGCTCCTCCTACGTGGGCTGACCTAGCGGCAGGAGCGAGCCCGCGACAAGGGAAGGTCCCATGACACGAGGAGGAGACCGCAGCCCCCCACGTCCCTCCACCTCGCAGACAGGCCGCAGCCGAGCTGGGCGCAAGCTCCCCTCACAAAATGGCGGCCGCCGCTCCCCCTTCAGGCGCCATGACAGTCCTCAGCGCCGGGAGCGGTGTGTCCAATCAGCTCTCGCCATCGAGGTGATTGACAGCCCCTCCGCCCAATGGCAAGCAGCAGAGCGCGGAAACGGGCGCGATCTGGACGCCCCCGCCGCAGAAGTGTGTGGGAGTTGTGGTCCTGTTGGGCGAGCGTTTGCTCCATGAAACAGAGAGTGGGGCTCGGAGGGAACTACTACTCCCATGGGTGACTACTATTTCCGGGTGGCACTTCTCTTCCCCATAATGAACGAGCCTCAGAGCCGAGTCGAGCTGGGGGAGTTGTACCTGGGAGAGACATGCTGTATGGGCAGCAAATAGGTTAATTACGGTACGAACAGCAGTTCTGCCCCAAGCTGGGCGGCTCAGCACCTTTGCGTTCTCCTCCTCTGACCCCGGGCTCCTGGAATAAATGCGCACGCCGAATGCAGGGCGGGGTGCAGAGGTTTTCCTTCTGTGGTTTACAGGCCCTGCCCCTGCAGCATCGCCCCGCCCCGTCCGGCCCTCCAGATTGCCAGAGGCCTGGATACATAGCTGCTGTGTCTAGGCGCTGCCCCTGAAGAGCTCGCGGGCCCTGGAGTCACTGCTTAATACCCACAGGCGTGCACAGTACATGAGTGTCCCTTGAGCTTTCCCTCCCCTAATGTTGTGTCTAAATATCTGCAAAAGGCAGTAGCAGGGCCCTGATCCCCCCCCCGCAACAGGGGGAGGCATCCCCAGAAAACAGAGGGGTTAGGCTACAACATGTGAGTCACACGTGGGAGGTTTTGCCTGGCCTTTCACCCCCTGCAAAACAATGAGCAAAGGTCTTCAGAAAATGTGTTTCCCTCCACCAGTGGACTGCCTGCAAGGCATGCAATTCCCCTCCCTTTGCAAGGCCTATAAAAATGCCTTGTCTTGGAAAGCTTGTCTCAACGACTGGTCCTACAAAAGATAGCCCCTAAAAGCCTCTGCTCGCGTAATTTCTGGGCCATTGTGGTGAGGGCATGGCTCTGATGCTGTCCTTTTCAGCAACGGTTGTGTCTGAGGGCAATCTGCATGTGGAATTGCCTAGGCTTGCCTGGCTGCAGCTAGAAGCTTTCTTCCTAAACACCCCTTGCCAAATAGGAAGGGTTTATTGAATGGCATTTGCCAAATCCGCCTGTTGTACAGTAATGCTTGCGTGGCTTGCTGTCACCTCCAGCCATTTTTCCCCTTCAAAAGCAAAGGTGTGGTGAGAAATCTCACTGCTGTTCGCGCAGCCAAGACCGTGAAGGCTCCAGATGCAACTCTCAGGGACTGCAAATTGGTCTTTTTCAATAAGAAAAAACTATGATTTTGCATGGTTTGGGGAAATGGGACAATAGGAGGGCTGCTGCTGCTTTGTAAGCCTCCTCCAGTCTTCCCAGCTTATTTGAGAGAGAGACCCCTTCATTTTGGATTCAGGCTTTCAAATCATTCCACGCTGGGAAGGAGAGATTTTTTTTTTTGGCAGTGATGTATTTAAACAGGACATTTAAAATCTGGTTTTGTGTTGTCGTTCCTCCCCCCAACTCAGAACTGTCACAGCCAGCTGATTTCTGTTTCTGTTGCTCCACAGTGCAACCTGCTGCAGGAAAGGCTGCTGGGATCTTAGGCCCTCCCTTCTGTTGCAGACTTCAGGTGCTTAACTCTTTAATGTCTTTTCCTCCCCCCCAAAATGTTGCCAGTCAGCTTAATGAAAGCTCCCAAATTAAAGTGGGCTTTAGAGAAAAATAAATCTCCCCAACTCCTAGAGGAAATGGACTGGTGCTAAAAGTGCTTGTTTTCTGCCATCTTTTAAGGGCAGCCAGCATGCAGATATTCTGTAGAAGAATACGATTCTTGCTCTCAAGTGTTTATGGTCTCTACCCTGACTCTTTGAGCTGCTCTGTGTGTGTGTGGTTGAGGGGTATGGTGGGGGTAGTCCTGTAGGAAGTAGCCCAGAGGATCAGACACCTCATAGACAACAGAAGCATGTACTGTGACCCTTGCTCCAAGGCATAAATGAGCTAAGTTGTGGTGTGAGTTACCATACTTTCAAAGGGGATATAAAATCTACCCAAAGAAACCTTGCCATACTGTCAAAGGCACTTTTGTAGGACTCCTCTGGAAAGTCTTTGTTGTTACCAGATACACTGTTGCCAGCCCTGATAATCCATGCTCCGAATGGCCTTATTTCCTTATCTGTGGTTTATGATGACTTGTCTGAGATCTGACACTATTGCTGTCAGGACTTCTTGGTGTTTTAATCCTGGCAAATAAGCGTGGCAGGGTAATGACAATATACTTTGGGGGCAGGGGATATTTTTATCCCAACACAGCTTTGTATATTAGTCAGACATTTTCTGTTAAACATTCTTGGCTGTGGTAAACTGGGCAAACTGATTTTGTTTCCCAATTTTTGTGGGCTTTAATTTCCTGAAGTGTTCTTAAAAAAAAAATGCAATTTTAGAAGATTGTGCAGAGCACTAAAAAAGTGGTGACGAATGGTCCAGTTGTGACTGAAACAATGGAGGAGGGCCCAAGTTTTGAAGGTATTTGTCCACCTAAAGAAGTAGGTAGGTGTCTCATGGGATTTTTGAAAAAACTCTCGTCTTCCTTTACAATAGCTATAAAACACCAGTCACACTGTCAGCACTAAATACATGAGATGGGGAAAAATAGCCTACCCTTATAGCCTATTTGCAGGATGGAGACAGGGACTTAACTTTCTCTGGAGTCCACTTAAATGGAAATTTCTATGCATATGAATTGGAGAAATTGGTAGTGTGTTGGTGCCCTGCTTCTGAGTTTGCTAAGACCCAACATGACATTGGTTGGTGGTTCTATGGGAACCCCCCTATACTCCTTCCAGGTCAGGAGGTAGCAACAGGCTACTTCCTGAGTGAGAGGCAGTATGACTATCATCATCACTATCAAGCACTGTGCCTGAGCTAATTAGCCTTTCAAGAGAACTAATTAGCCTGTCCACAGCACCATGCTGTGCACTTACATAAACCAGAACTCAACAGTGGTGTGAACTACTTCTGGCTCCAGAAGTCTGAAGAGCACCAAGGACAGTGTCCTGGATGTTTGTTCCTTGAAAATTAATCGCTTTTATCTCCCTGTGTCTTTTAAGTGCCCACATCCCTTTGAAAATCTGGCCTTGGGTGACCTAAGGGATGTGCTCCATCTGTTTTTCACTTCCAAGAATACTTCTCTCAAAGGGAGGGAACCACAGCCCGGACACCCTGGAGAAAAGCTGGAAGACATATGGTATACAACAGTGCTGGGTCACATGAGGCGGCAGCCTGGGTCATAGCATGCCACATTTCGGAGGTACAGAGGGCAGATGTGCATCTCATCGCCTCACTGATGGTGGCAGGGAGCTGGGCGCTTCATGCCCTTTGTGCCTTTGGAAATCTCCCGTTTTCCAAGTTTTCCTCACTCACTAATAAACATCCCTGGAGGATTTCAGGTTGCAAGTGAGAGGCCAAGCCCTATCTTTCCTTGTGAGTATCGCTGGGATCACCGTTTGGGTTCTCTGGGACTGGAGTTCGCTTCATCTTTCTAAGTCCAGAGTATTTGGACTTGATGCAGTAGAAGCGCAGAGGGTTGAAATCTGCCTCAGCCTCTTCCTGGGAAAGGGAAGGCATGCCATTGTGGCTCTTTTGGAGCAAGGACACTTCTTTTTTATCTGTGTGCATAGGGGAAACTAGCATTAAGCCAGAGGGTCTCAAAGTCGTCCATGGGAGTTGGGCACCTTAATCCCAATGAAATTCAACAGGACTTGGTTAGGGCCTTTGAAAATCCAAGCCTCAGTACCCACATAGCATATTATTGCAACCAAATGCCCAGTCCTGTGCAACACTTAAGTCAATGAGTAACTTTACTTGTGGAAGCAGGCTCACTGATTTAGGACTACTCAGCCAGTAACATTACTCCCATGGTTGATGGTTTGTAGATTGGCCCTCGTGGGTGTGTCCTGAATCATGTATCAGTTTGAGGAACAGGCAATGAGCAGTCTGGGAATGATGCTGCTGAGGTGACACTTCTGTCAACACTTCTTAACCAACTTCCACTTTAAGGAAACTGAGGTGGTTTTGCCTGGAATGACAACGTCTAATCATAGGCACTTGTCCTTCAAAGACATAGTTTCCACTGTAGCCTAAGCAACAACAAAAAAGTCAGGGGGGAGAGTCCCACAATGACATGTTTGAGTGTGGATCGATCCACTGGTTTCATAGATTTCTAGGGTCAGAAGGAACCTGGCAGATCATCAGGTCCAACCCCCTGCTCCAAGCAGGAAAGAGTGCTGGGGTTAAGTAACCCCCGCCAGATGCCTGTCTAATCTCTTCTTGAACACCTCCAACGTAGGGGAAAGCACCACCTCCCTTGGAAGCCCATTCCATATTTTGGCAGCCCTCACTGTAAAGAATTTCCTCCTTATGGTTTTGAGGGACTTGTCCAGTCAGACATCTTCATTTCGAGACAGAAGGATTCCTTGCCTGGGTTACAAAAACATTCTAGATTATTCAACCGGGATTATTCTAATGATTGACTTGGAAAAAATGTAAGTCGTTTTTCACTAGTTAAGCTGTTTGTGTACAGTTTTTCAGCTGCTTGGAAACAAATAGGCCCTGATTCTGCAAAGTATTATACATGTTTTGAACTAGCCACTGCAGTGGACCATGGGCTTTATTCTAATATTTCTGTGCTAACCAAGTTCATGTTGTTATAATGCTGTTGTGTGACTCGGTTTACCTATAATGCTAGCACACAGGGAAAGAAGGGTTAATTGAGCCCCTGCTAAGTGCCAGGGTTGGCTATGTGTGGAATGTGTGGGAAGAGGCAAGTAGGAACTATTGCATCCACATCTTGAATACTTTTGTTAACATATCAACAAAGGTGAGATGGCCTGCACCCAGGAGGCTGGGGGTAGATGAGCATAACAATGGAGAGGGGAGTGTGAACTCAAGGTTTACAAGAGAGTCTGGAGGCATAGACCAACTTGGGAGCTTTGAGGAGCTGGAGAGACTGGGAAGGCAACAGGGGATGCTCTGGGCCAGTTTGGAGTGGCCTGGGGATTGAGAACAGAGGAAATGTTTTACCCTTTGGAGGTGCGGGGAGAGACCCTGTGACTGGGTGGCCTTTGTTCCAATAAATGCCTTGGATAAAGAGGAAAAAGCAATCAGAGCTCATGGATAGAGGTGATATCTTTTATCATCTTGGATAAAGAGGTTGTCTGTTTTACTGCTTGGACCTTCAGGTTATAGTCAGTCTCCCAAACAAGAGGCTAAGTCCCTCTCAGGAGCAAACCTGGATGCTAGCTCCTTGGGTCAGGGCTATGGAATAGCATAGAAGGTGAGAGATCAAAAGACCAGGTATTTCAGAGTGGAAAGGAGCCTGGGCTTCCTATTTCAACTCTAGGAACCACTCCTGGGCTGGCTTCAGTGGACTTTCTCAGTGACCAGACAAGGAGGGTAGCAGTCCCGAACAAGCACACCCCTGGAATAACAGGGGGACTCTAACAGCCAGGCCACTGAAGTCAATAGGCCTGCCCCTATTGCATCACATACAGGTCCTTGCATCCTCAGAGCTGAAGTCAGTTGATCTTTTGTTTCTTGCCTGTGAGGACAGGGCATTATGTTGGCAATACATTTTGCAACTTTCCAAACTTGACACTACTTTGCAAAAGTACTCCAAGGAATCTAAGAATCTGTAAAGTCCTTCTAGGATTCCTGCTTTAAACTTCTTGCATCTCTATCTTGATTTTCAGAGACATACAAGGAAAATCATGTGAAGAGTTTGCAGAGCCTGAGCAAGGAGAGTTCGTAAGACATACCTGAGGTTGGAACGATGCTTCTCAGGGAGAAAGGAGGAAGTGCAAGGGGAGGGCACTGGAGTTTGCCACTGAGCAACTCAAATCAGGGAACCTGGGACTGCTGGAAGAGATGGCGCTTCTGAGAGGAGGTGCCCTGCCCATATACTGGATGTCTTGTTTGTGTTGACTTGTTCAGAGGATGGTGACAAACTTAGCTTCTCACTGCAGCTTCATGAGGTCCAGGCTGCCTCAGGCTTTAAGGCCTCATAGGAGCCAGCCCCAGGATGCTTTCAGTCCCTGCTCCCTCCTACAATAATGGACTGAAATCCAGGAGTCAGGCTGGGATTGTCAAAAGGAAAACAAGGGAAGTAGGTGCCCAGATCCCAGAGAAATTCCATGGAGTTGGGCTCCTAACTCCCCAAGTCTCTTTCAAAAAATGCCACCCTTGCTCTTTGCCATTTACCCCAAGTCCCTCACACACCTTTGGAGTGTGGACATGGGAATTGTGAGCATTCTCCCCTAAAAACTCATGGAACCCTGGGGCTTAACAGTTTAGAGGTAACTTTTTAAAGTCCTGGCCTTGTCAAGACCCTAGTCTTGCCAGCTGCCACCATGTTAAATGCTGGGGATTCCTCACATACTTCTAGCCCAAGTTCCTTAACTGGTGCAGAAGGGTTTTATCCTTTTGGAAACATGCCCTGCCAGACCAGCCTGTAGGCTAGCACTTTCTTCAGGCCCCTTAAATGTAACTATTTACTGCCCCTATTCTTTACTGGAAGAACTAGAAGTCCTAGCTGCAGCTCAGGCATGGCCCAGTCTCAGAGCAAACAGCAGATCCAGGTCAAGTCATAGTCAGGGCCCTAAATGATGTTTAGACTTCTCTGGATAATTTCACATGCTGTCAGACTGAACTACATTTGAGGCTGCTTTTTGTAAGTAGATCTTCCTTCAGGCTTACTTGTAGGGTATAGATAGGATGCTCCATGTCAATCCAGTTGGACCCTGCTAGGGAGGAAAGTCATTTCCACTAGGCACAGAGATTACACATAAACCAGTATAAGTGATTGGAAACAGGTTCAAATCTGTAACACAACAGAAGTTTAGTGCACAAAACTGCTTTCAAAATGGCTGAAAGCAATTTAAGATAAACTTGGATGGATGTAGTATCAGACTTAACTGATTTAGGTTATATCAGTTTATTGAACTTCTGTCCCAAGTCCCCTCCAGGTTCAAGCTGAGCAGGGAGGTGTTCTCTAGCCCCCAGCTTCTGATCTGGGCTACTGCAGAAATATGGCTGCATGTCTGGAATCAAAAGTGAGTGTATGTTCATTTACTCATCAGTTCAATCTACATAGCTTAAACTACCTGCAAAGACTGAATTGATTCAGCCTCGGGTTTTTTGACTGTCTGTACTTAGCCCTGGTAACAGTCATGTATCTCCCTTCCCATTCTGGCTGGTGTGTATGCCTGTCTGCCTCTTTCATGGGGTTATTTGCCTAATACAGACTTGAGGCACCCTTTGATGGTCTTGAGGCACCCCTCTTAAAATGCCAGCTCTTAGTTTTCACTCTTTGTTGGGCTACAGAAAAAGAATAGAGCCATTCTTTGTTGCAAACAACTCATAACAGGCCGAAATGTTTTTAAAACTATGTATTGCCATGTGAAAACTCTTGGTTTATCTTGTGAATCATGTGTGCACACCTAACAGTGCTAACACTGTGTGGTACCCCAAGGACCTCAAGGCACACCAGGGTGCTACAGTACCCTGGTTGAATCACTGGGCTATTATTTATGAGATCTTCTTTACTTTGTTCTGACTTGGGGCCTGATCCTGAGTAGAGGTGTGCTCCCACTACTTTCAAGGGGAATGGGAGTCAAGAGTGTACAGCGCTTCACAGGAACACTGGGAACAGTAGCCTTACATCTCCATACCTGAGACCTGAGTAGTTGGGTATTAACCACATTCCTAAGTTTAAGCAACTGAGTCATTCTCCAGTTGTTTTTATGCTGAAATGCCTTCCTGAATCAGGACCTAGATTCAGGGGCATGGAAGCAGGATTCAAACCCTGTGACAACCATATTTAATAACAACAGCAACAAAAGTGTTTCTAACCTAACTGCTTGCCATTCCTGCTTGGAAATTATTTTTGGCCCTTGTGTTTATAGCTATTGCTTTGGAAAGGACAAACCACGCAAATAAACACTGGGAAGTTCTCTCAGCTGTCACACTTGGCTTCAATTATCCAGTCAACTCTGCATAGTGTTGCTGACCAGTAATTAGAGCACTGTCTGCCGTGGGGAAAAGGCTGGGATTTAAACTTGCTGTTTGTTGCTATAAAGGAGTGTGTGTTGCTATAAAGGAGTGTGTGCTGCACAGACCCGTGTGCTGGAGTGTTGCATAATCCATCAATTCATTCATTGCACTATTTTTAAACAAAAGATTATGTTCACATGGTCTGTTGCCTTATGTGTATGATTTTTTAATCTCATGTTTTAAAAGTCTTTAAACTTTTCTCATGCCTGTTCTTTTTTTTTTTTAAGGCTGATACAATCAGAAAGAAAAAGTGTCCCCAGAGCCAAGACAATATGGGCTGCTTAGTATCTTAGAAGAAGAGAGTAAACAAAGAACTAGCTGGCTTAGGGTCTCTGCAATGGGAAACAGCCTTTTTCTTCACTTTAAGTACAGCCCTGGTCAGCAGCTGCTGAAGTCATTGATGATGATGCTGACCATCAGCAGGTAAAGAGAGGCTGGTCTGAAAACAGGGGATATAGCATTGTCTTAACCTGGCTTCTTATGGTGCTACCATGAAAAATGCCATGGTTATAATTGGTTTCAATGTGCTGCCTTGTTAGCAGCCACACCTCCAGACCTGGTTGAAGGAACACATGGGCCTGAGGGCAGATGTCAGATGTAAGAGAGGCTTTCCCCCGGGGACACCCTTGTTGCAGCTGGCTGCAGAGAGGAAGTGAGTTTTCAGAGCTGACAAAAAGCAGAAGAATTTCAACTCTAGCTAGGAGAGGAAGTGGGAGTTGTCAAAAGCCAGCACAGACCCTGACTCAGGCAGGTCCTGGAGTATACCCGTGGCTCCAAACACATGCAGCTTGTTTACTGTAGTGGATCAGGATCAAATAGTGCATCATCTTTTTATAGCCTCCCCACAGCAACTGCAGTCCCATCTTTCTGCTTTGTGCCTTCCCCCCTGTTTCTCTCTGCACCCTCTACCCAGGGTGCAGGTTTCCCAAAGGAGCCAGAATGCAGCACTGTCCGTTCCTCCTACTGCCCAGGAATACTGAGCTCCAGTTTCAAACAAGCTCTTTATTTACCAATTAATTATACAGAAAAGAGACAGTGTAGATTAACTGAAACTGCAGCCAGTGTCTACGTAGCTAGTGCAAGTTGCTGTCTTGGCCCAAGGGGCTGCCAGAAGCCAAGGGAAGACCAGGTGGGTGTCATGAAGAGCAGCATCAGGGATTTAGTTGTTGGTGATCAGGATTTGCAACCATGTTGTCACAGTCCAAACATACTGTTGATGTCCTACTCCCCTCTGATATGGATCTCCCTCTGTTCCCTGTTCCCCCACCCTTGTTGCACAGAGCTCCTAAAATCACCACAATATGATCTTTCCTTCTTCATTTGTTCTGTGCAATCTGGCTGGACTCTTGGGTGGGTTGCTTTTGCATTTACTCCCTAGAGCACTGGGGGCCAACCTTCTTGGCAGGCATGCCACAAATTAGCCCCACGCTCTCCTTGAGCACCATCCCCATCCCCTGTCTGATCAGCTTCTCTGCTTATGCTCCCTGCTTTGTGTCCCTGCCCAATTTGCTGTTCTGCCATCTGCTTCCTGTATGCTCTGCTTTCTGCTCCCTGCCCTATATGCTACATGTTGCTTGTCACCTCCCCAGGCTGCCATATGCCATACAGAGGCTGCCCATGCCCCTTATGGCATGCTGGCCACCCGTGCCGTAGAGAGTCATTTAGGGTCTAATCCAGTGCCTCTGAAACTCAGTTGAATGATTTCTGCTAACAGCACTAGGGTTTGGAACAGGCCTGACACCTGAAGATGTTTCTACCTACCTACATCTCTTTCTTAAGAGATGGACACTGTTAAATAGGAATGCGACAGTTAAGAATTGGATCTTGCTGCCATTGAAATCAGTTGAGTTTTAACTGTTAATGGGCACATTCAGATGAGTGTGGACATGCGGTATGCAGCACTGCAGACCCATCTGCAGTGCCACAAGCTGCACACCCCATACATGCAGGCATTCCCTGCAGTACTGCTTTGCAGCACAGGAGGGTTTTTATGACCCTGGGATTTCCCAGGGTCAAAAGAAAACATGCCTAAAAAAAGTGGGGCAGCGCACATGGTGGCAGTGTGCGCAGCCCAAAACTGGAGACTGGCCAGCCGGAGCCCTACTCTGGCTGCCAGCCAGGCTCCCTCCTGCAGGAGTGCCATGGCTGCAGCTCCCTGAGGCCCCCAGAACCCTAGGTGAGGCTGCTGGGTTGAGCACACTCACTAGACCCATCCTCCCCTACCCTACCCAGGACAACATGGCACGCATCAGAGCGCATGTGGCATGGGTGTTCCTCAAGGACAAGTAACAGTGGCACCATAGGCAGCGAAAGGCCAGGGCTTGGGGGGAGTTTAACCCCCAAACTAATTTCACAGTTGCCAGAGACAGCAACAGCACCATAGCATCGCTCGGTGTACAGTGAGGCCAGCACCCTATGTGCACTGAGCTCTGCACAGCTGAGGACAAAGAGGCTGTGCATGCGTCACACCGGGCAGAACATGATGGTAGTTGCAGTTCTCATGCTGACACATGCACTCAGCCCCCCCAAAATAATATTTTCTTCCTCTATGAGTGGCACAAGGTGTGCTGCTGCCACTTGTCCCCAGGGAAACGCACATTCCTGCTCATGGGGGCATGCCCAATTTCTGCAGAAGCCTCTTCAGGTACTACAATCATTGGATGAGTCTGGTAATTCAATATTTTCCTTGTCAGCAACACTTGGGGGTGGGGCTGGGGTGAGTTGGAGGAAAGATGAAACACCCCCACTTTGTGCCGGGTAGGAATACATACAACCCCTGTTCCAAGGCACTAAGAAGTAACGACTTTCCCAAAAAAAATTCCTCTGCTGGGGCACCTGCTTGAATTCTTGCTGTCATTCATTACAGTCTCTTTTAAGAAGCACATTGACCTCCAATTCAGGCCATTTCCAACTGGTATAAGTCAGCTTAGCTCTGTTGACTAGTTAGTTCCAGCTGAGGATCTGCCCCATTTGGGTCTGTTTACTGAATGTCCTTATCTAAGTGCTCAGATTTTTCTGCTGGCTTTGCAAGGGAAGGTGAATAAGAACCAAGTTTTCACTGGAAAATTAAGTTGGCTTCCCCAGTGGAATCCAGGATGGTGTCTGGAAAAGTGCCTGACAGCCTTTGGGGTTTCTGAAGTCATCTGGTATCCAAGTCTTCTGTCTTGCTGCTGGGATCCCAGTACTGTAGAAGCTGGATGTACAGAAGGCCTGATGTTTCCCTTGCTGTGTACCTTGTGTCATCATTACCACCAGGGCAAAGGGGTTGTTAAAATGCTAGTTAATCAGAATGAGGACATTTTACAACTAATTTGCACTACAGTAAATGAGAGTACCAGGTTGGGGGCAGTAGAGAACTGGGCCCATAGTCCCTCTTCCCCAAAGCACGGGCTTGCTTCTTAGACATTAGAGGAGGTTCCTTTCTGTCCCTACTGGGTTTGACTTGAGGCACATGCCCAGACAGCAACGAGAAGGGGCAACAGATCTATCAGGCCCATGCAGAGTTCTGATAGGAGCACACTGAGCAACGCTGAAGGGCCTTGCTAAAAGATTTTTGAAAATCCAAATATATCAGCTGGGTCCCCCTTGCCCACATATTTGATAACACGCTCAAAGAACTCCAGCAGATTGGTGAAATAGGATTTCCCTTTACAAAAGTCATGCTGACTCTTCCCCAGCATAGACAGACCTTGGAATTGTAAATAGTTCTCTAAATATGTCAGTCCAATGTGCGGGGATGACTAAAAAAATCAGTACAGTGTTAGGTATCATTAAGAAGGAATTGAAAACAAAATGAAAACATCATTGTGCTACTATGTAAACCTATGGTGTACCAATATCTCAACTACTGCTTGCAGTTTTGATTTCCACACCTCAAAAAGGATGTCATGGTTTTAGAAAAGGTAAAAGGGTGACAGAGACAACTTTAGGGTGTATGGAGTAGTTGCCATATTAAGAGAGACTGAGAAGGGTAGTAATTTTCAGTTTGAAAAGGAGAAGGCTGAAGGAGGATATGACAGAGGTCTGTGAAATCATAAAGGGTGTGGATAAATAATTAGGGAACTGTTATTCACCACATCCCAGAATAGAAGAAGTAGGGAACACCTGCTGAACTATCTGGAGACAGGTATGAAACAAACAAAAGGAAGCCCTTTTCTTAAATAGTGCATAGCTAACTTGTGAAATTCATTGTCACAGGAGGTCGTCTAGCTAGGTTCAAAAAAACAAATTCAGGAACCACCGTCAACTGTTAGGGGTAAATAACCTTCAGGAAGTAGGCTGTACTTGAACCAGCAACCTACAGGTAAAAACTCTGTCCCCTGTGGAGGGTCTTGAGCCATCTGTTTCCCTGATATATTTTTTTCCAAAATGTTTTTTTGTGCCAACCTGGTTATATAAGACAGTGGTGACAAAGGGCTCAGTACTCTGTAAAGATGGTGCATGCAGGGTCCCAAAGGAGAATGGGCGTCTCTGAGCATATGGATATTTTATCAAACACTATGCAGAAGACATCATTCTCTCTAGATAAATATTCAAGGTGGTGATTCAGTGGTACAAGACATCTAGTCATTTCAGGTATGTCTTCATGGTAGTGTTAGCCCTGACTCACACAGATGTGACCCCAGCCCAGTTACTGCGTAGAGCCAAATATTTCTGACCTGTGTTTAGGGGTGCTTTAAACCCAGGCTAGCTGGCCAGGCTGGGAGCATAGGCTAGTGTTGTGTGCTACGAATCCTTCAGGGTGTCTAATGAGGTATTGGTGGTCTTAAAAGACTACTCCCTGCAGCCTGTCAGCATATAGAGGCCTTGCAAAATCCAGCACTGAAATCTATCATCCATTCTCCTTTACACTAGCATTCCTTTTCATTCCTTGCTTGGGAAGTATAAAGGGAAGAGCTCCCAACACTGGGAAGCGCCATCACAGTACCTGAATGGTGTAGATGATAATCAGGCTGTTTAAAAGTAATTTTTTACTGTTCCTTTGAGTAGTTGGCTGCTCCTGCTGTTCAGACCCAAGCCTTGAAGCAGAGACCAGGGCAAAAGAAAAGAGAGAAAATGCATCTTTGTGCAAGGCATGCTGCACAGGGGTTGTATCCAGAGCTCTTTGTGCTAGAGGCAGAGGGAAACTTTTCATGATTGCTCGGTACCATACGCATTGCCCAAGAGTCCTCCCAAATTTTTATACTCCTGCAAAATGAAGTTAGAAGAATAAAAAATATGGAGCAGGCTGGAGGTTTTCCACACTTACTTTGCACTGGTGCAAAGGTTTCATAAAGCTCAGGGCAGGATAGAGAACCAGGCTTGTAGTGTGAGGCATGGACATGGCCTTCCCACTGTCAGTGCACAGCTTCTTGGCTTAATTCTACTCTTATACCAAAATTAGTTCACCCTCCTCCACAGCTATGGGTGAAGCCCCATCCTGATCTGCTCTGCTGGGAGAGATTCATTCCTCTTGTTCCTCATGCTCTCGACATTGCCCTCTGCTCAGGCAAGGACATGTTGCTGGTAGTCACAAGTGAATTTTTTGGGCATGTCTACATTGTAGAATGGAGTTGATGACCTTTTAAACACACTGAAGTTACACAAGAATGTGATTAACACTCAGCATGAACTACAAAGTAGTAGTTAATTAAAAAGCAAGCCATCCATGCTGTCCAGGTCAAGTGTGTTTTAGTAGATGACAGTGCTGTTGTTTTATGGCTATTGTGGCAGTGCTTAAAGGTCTGGATAAAGATCAGGGCCCTTTGTGCTAATGAAACAACACACACAGAATGAGACCATCCTGGCACAAATAGATAGACAAGACAATGCAATGGATGGAGAGTGACTTGTCCAAGGTCATGTGAGTGGAGCTGAAAACAGACCCCAGGTCTCTTGATTCCCAGGCCAGTGTGCTTGTCCTTGGGCCACACTGCTTCTCTGAGTCATTTAATTCCTGTGATCAAAAATGTCCATCTAGGGTTAAAGCTGATTTGGGCAGAGGACACCGTTTGCAAGGGATGTAATAGGAAATCTGATCTGGGGACTTGATGTCAGTTGTCCAGGTGCAGAGCACTTGCTGGCAGTGCCTGCTAGTGTCCTTGGAGTAGAGAACATCATAGATCAAGGATGCTTTGACTTGGAGTTTTTGGTGGCAGATTTTATGGTACCACGGGAATCATATGCTGGTAAATGAAGGAAACCTGACTTGATTTGCTGCATGTCTAGAAATGACCCTGGAAACAGTTCTGGATGGGGGACTCTGAACTAACTTTCTGGGATGGAGTCTTGGCTCTCAAAAGGACTATTTGATGACAGGGTACTTTCATAAACTTCCAAGTTAATGCTGCTATGAGACTACAGGAGGATCTTGGGATTTATATTATAGACAGGCCATCCACTGAGGCAGAATCCCTCAGAACCAGTCCCACATGTTCCTCATGTGCAATTCTGTATGCTGCTTTTAGCCACCCTCTTGCTCTTGCTAGAGGAATGTTGAGGGCGGCTGTCTCCTCTGAGGTCTGGAGCATGCATGATGCCAAAACACAACAGCAATATGACTAGACTCCAGCTGGTCCCAGTAGGGGAAAAAGCAATGCCCCCAAAGAAACACATGGATGAAAAGCAGCCAACTTCTACATTTCAGGAGTGAGGAAGTGCCGCTCTTGCTTCTGTTAATCTTTGGTCTCTCTGCAGTTTAGGCAGTTGTGCTAGGCAGCTCTCACAGTGGGTTGTGGGATGTGCCATCTGGTCTACCACGGCATGGCTTGCGTCTCATGGAATTCCTTGCTGCAGCTTGTGTGGCCTTACTTAAGTTGTCAGGAAGCAGTGGCCCATCTTGATCCAGCAGGAAATTGCATGATAAGTCTATATCTGGAGCTTAAACAAAGACCATGAAAACGTTTGGGAGGGAAGAAAGATATGGGGAATCAGATTCTGGATCCAGAATTTCCTTTATCTTTACAGAGATAAAGGGATCTATAACACCACAGAATACTGGCATCAGAGCACACTTGTGGTTAGCAGTATATCAGCATGTGGGTAGTTAGAGGAGCCTTGGGGTTGTTCTAGATTGGAACCAGTATAGCTCAAGCCCTTATCTAGTCTCTGCTAGCCTCACCTCTCTGCATTGAACACAAGAGGGAATGAGAGCTATAAATTCCTCCCCCCCAACCCCGGTTCCAGAAAAGCTGTTAAAGCAACAGCTCTTGGTGGGGTAAAGTTTGAGTGACTCCTGAGCAGGAGCGAGTGATAGCAACTTGAAGCATTATGATGGCAGCTGGGGGAACAAGGATCTTGAGCAGGGCTCCTCAATCTCTCCAGGATGAGTGGTCCAGGGTCTGTCCCTGGTCCTTCTTGATTCAGCACAGGGTCAGTCCATGGGTGTGATGCAGTGCACCCCTGCATGTGGGGTTGGTCCAGAATACAACTCTGTGCACCAGCCCAACCCCACAAGCTGGATCCACTGCTCTGGGAGAAAGTAATGCTGGTATTACTCCCCTGCCACCATATTTCCAGACCCTAGGGGACCCTATGGGCTGGATGACATGGTTGCATGGGCTGGAGGTTGAGCACTGCTGCTCTAGAGGTACAAACTGTACTGTCTGCTTTTGTGCTTCTGTAGAAAATGATGGGCAGCACTGTGTTCCAGTTGTTCTGCTGAGCATTTTATGGGATTTTTGTTTCTTTGTTTTTGTGAGGGTTTTTTTTGCATTTGATTTTGCCCTTTTTATTTATATATGCCTCGCCCAGGTAGCCTAGGCCACCAGCAATGCATGAACATGAGCAGCAAGGAAAAGCTCCAGTGTTTGCAGCTAGTGAGTTCCAAAGAGCAGAACTGCCAATTGGGGCATATTGCAAACCTTCTCTCACAGCTTGCACTGGTGCAGGGGTGGGCAAAATGTGGCCCGGGGGCCAGATGCGGCCCACCAGGCCATTCTATCTGGCCTGCAGGACCCCTAAAAAATTTAGAAAATTAATATTAATGTCATGTGGCCCTCGATGGCTTGCCAAAACTTAGTAAGCAGCCCTTTGCCCAAAATAATCACCCACCCCTGCACTGAAGGCTGGTGGTGGTTGGTTACATGGCTCCACCTCTTGATGGGGAACCAAAACAATATCAGGTGACAGCCAGTACCAGCTCCTGCTGCATCAGCATAGAACTTTCCTAGCAAAATTGTGTGAGCCATTCAGAGACAAAGGCCCATATTCTTCTCTGTACCAGCACAAGCAGGGGTGTAGGAGATGTGGTCATCAAGAAGCCTATGGCACCTCCTTGATTCTTATGCTGTGCTGACCTTAGGTCATAGGGCTGCACTAACTTGTACTGACTGGCTACTATCCCCTGTAAGACAAGCCAGCTGAGGAGCTTTGGTGCACTCTGCTCCCCTGTTGCCTCCTGCACGCCCCTCCCCGCGGCTTCTGCCAGAACACGTGGGAGCAGTCAGCTGCAATGCTTTACATCCGCTGAGAGATACCTTCCAATGGAGGAAGTCTCAGCAGCTCAGATGAGGTCAGTCTCCTCTATCTGAGCAACGCAAAGAGGGCAGAACAGAAAGAAAATCGGCCAGAACAGGAAAAAAATCTGCCACAGAGTACTCACTTGTTCACAAGTCACTAGGAATAGGGGGCAGGTATCAGCAGTGTTTTCAGTAAGAGAAGGGAAGCTCTCGCAATAGATGAACCATTAGGAATGTTTCAGTTAGCCCTGGTTACAGTGCATGAGACACATCAGTAGCCCTTTTTGGAGATGAAACAGTAGGGTGCAGAAAGAGACTCTTCCAAAATGCTTTGCCATCAAGGCCTTGCTCCCCTCCCTTCTTTACTGGTCACCTGCTTCTTGTGGAGTTGTTGAAGTGAGTACAAAGTGCTGCCATTCCCACTTGAGCACACTTTGCACCTCCCTGGCTCCAACAGCATTGGTGTGAATGACTGCTAAACCAGGCCTGCTATCTTCGCTGGGATTAGCTGGGAGTTGGGCCAGTGCCTCCTCACCTTGGGTTAATAACCAGCAACTCCTGCTGGGTGTGGTCAGTGCAAATTGGCTGTGCTAATAGTGATTTCCAGTGATTCCTGTGGTGCATATTGCACAATAGGAACAAATAAAGTTTGCCTAACACAGTAACCCTAACTCCCAGGTTATTTTATATGATAGCACTTGGGCTTGGATATAAGGAGAAGAAAAGGGAGGCTAGGCATTAGATCCTCTGGTAAGATAGCTCTTCCTGGAACACAGCAGTCCCCACTCTCAAAAAATAAAAAGAACAGCAAGAAACAGGCTCAAACACATTGCTTTTGCTTGGAGGAACTTTGGGTTTAGCGCCAGTCCTTGTATTCTCCTTGATGCCTGTTGTATTTTTTCTTTCCTGATGTTCCAGCATTTAAAAAAAAAAGAGTGACTGGCACTGGAATAGGACCCACTGTGAGTTCCCAGGCAGAAGCGAGTCTAGATCTGTCCAGACCATTAGTTGTTGCCATCAGCTGGTTAATAATAACACTTTGTACTGGTGCACAGAGTGACTCAAAAGCAGTAATTAGTGTAGCCTCATGCCACCCACACAGGCCTGTCCTTATCCCTAGTTTTCAGGTGGAGAAGCTGAAGGGCTGTGATTTGCCTAAGGCCGTGCAAGCAGGCATTGGCAGAACTGGGAACAAAACCCATGTCTCCTACACCTGTGCCATCCCTACTTCATTTTCCTCCTTTCACAGACAAGGACATGAGACAAAGGAGGCTAAGGCCCAGAGCCTCTTTCACCTCTATATATCTACAAACTACTTAGCTGGCTAAAGGCCAGAGCTGAGTGACTGCAGCTCCATCTGTGCATGTAGAGCTGTCCTGAGCATGCTCAAAATGGATCTGCTCCATCCACTAACTGCAATTACACTCTTACCTATGCCTGAGAAAACACATAAATGCCATGCCAGTCCCCAGCACTGTCAGCCTTGTCCCTCTGGGACAAATTGGGCTGTAGATGGCTAAACAGCACTTTGATGCCTAAAGGTGAAGTAATGTTTGGGCCTAAGTTATTTGTCCAAAGTCAGAGAGCACATCAGTGGCACAACTAGGACTTAGTCCTCACTTAGAGGCATCCTGGGACCTAAACACAAGCTCAGCCTCTTCTTGCTCAAGCAGTAAAGATGACCTTATATTCTAAACACATTTGTGGTATTGCCAGGGTCTTTGGCAAAATCTGTTTGTTTCCCTCCCTTTGACAGCCTTGGGCAGGAAGAGAGATCCCTCCTCCCCATTCCCTCCTCAGTCAAAAGACTCCCACTTCTTGCTTCTATTAATTCAGGGCCTTTGGTGTCTCCCCACAGGAGATGCAGTAGGAAGTGATTGCTGGTCTGCTTAACCCTCCCAAATGCCTGTGTGTCCCTGACTTGTGTGCTGCTTCCCATGGAAGCACAGGTATGCTATTTTTATATTTATTCTGCATAATCAGTAAAACCTCTTGAAAAGTGAGATGTTGCAGCTACCAGGCAAGAGCCCTGTTGCCTGCTTGTCTTGCCCTGGAACAGACAAGGAGCATGAATCACTGGAAGAGTTTCACACTGAGCCAGAGGCTGCAGTCATTTACATCAGTGCCATTGCAAGGGTAACTAACAGTAGAGAGTGGGCCATCCATCTGTCGGGAGGGCCTGTAGGGCAGCAGTGAACACTTCCACAGAGGAAGAATCTCAAGGGAGCTCCAAGAGAAAAGAGGGCACATTTTGACCAAGATATCAATGAAGGAACTTGGGGCAAGGGAGGGATAAAGGTGCATTAAGTAACAAGGACAGCTCCTGGCTCCTTGGGAACATTGCTATAATGACTCTCTCCAATGGGTTCAGTGATAGGAAGAATTCCTTACCGTTGTAAGGGACACTTGGCTATCGGTAAAGAATGCAGACCCAGATGAGAAGGCAAGCTACAGCCATACCTGACCTACCCAGGCACTGAAGTGGTTTCTAGGGCCAGGCCCACATACAAAGGATGTGCTAATTTAACTGAAGCAGGTATGCTCTAATACTGAACCACAACATCAGGGCAGCTTGCTGTACATCCAGCATCACCGCAAGGAAAATGTGCCTGTTTAGCTATCTCTTGGCATGGTCACCCTTTTAATTAAAACAGTGCAACTCATGGGTGTAGACCTTGCCTTAAAGGAGGCATCTTGCTTTTCTGCTCATGCTCAATTTGATTTCTGCTGATGTCTGTCCTGTGGGGCTGAATGCAATGACTATTTGGGCCTGACAGTGAAAGCATTTGGCAAAAATTTACCTGCTTACCAGTATTTTGATGCCTCAATAAAAGCCACTCTCTTTTGAATCTCTGGCCATGAAGGTGGGAGCTGAATCATTTGGAAAATCCTAGCCTTAATAACAATATGATGATGATGATCTCTAGCACTCATCAAGTACTTTCCATCAGGAGATCTCAAAGTGTTTAGTGAAAGAAGCCAGCCTCATTATCCCCATTTTATAGATGGTGACACTGATCCAGGTACTCATGCAGTGGCTCATCCAAGGTTACGTGGTGGGCAAAAGGCAGAGCTGGGAATAGAAGCCAGGTTTCCTTCTCATGGATTTGAGTCTGGTGGACTGGTATCATTTTAGGCAATGCTGGGACTTTCTACAAGCCCAATGAACACACTGGGATGACAATCCCAGGTACCTCTCTAGGGTTCTGCCACTACAGTGACAGATACTACAGAAAAACCCTATGAACATAAAATGATAGTCGGATTCTGTTTCACTGAAAGCAGCAGCAAAATTCCCCTTGATTTCAGTGGGAAAGGACCAGACCCTTAAAAGCACAGGGTAGCCTGTTCAAACAGACGAAGTGTAAGCAAACTGCTCCCACTGAAGTCAGCAGGGGTCTGACCAGCATAGAGCCAAGGCAAGGCTGAGCCTTGAGAAAATCTCATCCCTGCCTTTTATTTTACCTGCATTTTTAAAAATGTTATACTCGTGTTGGGAAAGGAACACATTTGAAATGTCCCGGAATACAGCTCTTCATTTTTCTTTTTTTCTTTGTCTCACCCTTTAGCTAAGAACCTGACCTAACATCAATTTTAAAGCATTTTGATGCACTGGGGTGTCATTTTTAATGGACTCCGAAGCTGCATAAATGACACTTACTACTTTTAGCATAACCTGCTTGCAAGCATCTGTATAAATAACTGGCTTGCTCCACACAGAGGACAAGGACTAAATGGGCTCCACAGATGGAGTGGGAGGATGGTCTAATGGGCAGTGCACTAGATTGAGAGTCCTGGCATTTGGGTTTAGTTCCTGGTTCTGCTCCCATGGTCACTGTATGACCTTGAACAAGTCCCCTAGTGCATTCTGTGCCTTGGTTCCCTATCTGTTCAATAGAGCTAATCTTTTCCTGCTTCAAAAGAGTTGTGATGGTAGAGCTGTCAGGGAATGGGGGCTCTGATGCCACATGGGACAAGTCCAAGTAAATAGCAATGGCATGCTGACTGTCAGGACACAGAGTCCCATAGAGACCAACCTGGTCTTTGGGGGCATGGTGATCTGTGAGCCACTTGGAGGGTTGACAGGGCACCATGAGTGCAAAAGTGTTTGGGAACCCCTGAGCAAGGGTGTTTGACCCTCCTCTGCATGGTGTCCATCCAAGTGAGCAGAGAAATGTACTTTTTTTTGCTTCCACCTAGATAGTACCTGCCCCGCAACTAGAGAGGGGACTGGAGAATCCTGCACATTTCACTGAGCCCACTTGAAAAAATAAAAATGTAGTGGCTACCCCATATCCTGTCTCAGCAGAGTGATGTGCAGCATCAGCTACGTTCAGCCAAAGGGCTCTTTAACAACTACAGCCAGGTCCATCCTGAGGGCCTTAATGATCTTCAATAGGTTTGGAAGTAAACAAGCTCGCTAAAATGATTCATTCCCTGCTTGAGGACTTGATATGCCAAGTCCCAGCCTGCAGCCAACTTTAACTGCTGAGAGATCCACCTCTGGAAAAGGGAGTTTACAATGGAAACACTGATGGGGCTGTAACTGGTAGGATGGCAGCACTGCCCAGGGGACGTCTGCCTTCACTGTGAACCGAGAGAGGGCTGGATCCTGCAGTGGGTTGTGCTGGCATAAATCCAGAGGAACATCCTTGAAAGCAGAGGGTTTGCACTGTTGGCAAACCTAGACCTTAATGAATCTCAGAGGTTTTTGTGTCTGTACTGCACGCTTATAACACTGCACCGAGGAACATGTTGTGTTGATTGATTTATTTATTTTACCTGCTCTTTTTCATGATCTGGACTGGAAGAGCCAGAACCCCAGGGCTTGCCTGATCTAGTGAGAGAGAGAGAGTGAGATTTCCTTTGGATGTGAATGGGAATGGGCTAAAGTGTCAGTCAGGAATACCCCCTGGAGCTTGCAGCAAAAATGTGAGCTGTCTGCATGGAAATTATTTGCCATCTTGGTATTAATAGAAGAGGCTTAGGAAGACACTGCCCAAGTAAAACGAGGATCTGAACACAGCAACTGATCCAGGACTTCAACATCCCCTCGGCCTTTCAGGCTGGGGCAGAGGAAGCTCATTTTCCTGAACACATTCCTTAGCATAGAGACGGTCTTGATAGAGGGTGGGGAGGGGAGGTGGGGAGAGCCTGTGCAGACAGCATTACACAGAGGGAACTGTGCTTGCTGTTTGCAAGGCCTGTTGGGGGCTGGGAAGGCTGAACAAGCCCAGCCTGTCTGTTTACACAGAGGACGATATGTTTTCAAAAGAGTGAGCTGCAGATCTGGTTGGAAAAAAAAGTGTGAGAAGTGGGGATCACTGCTCTTGGCAGCACTGGCACAAGCCACTCCAGGAGAGAGAAGGGTGGTGGGGAGGGACAGGGGGAGACACTCAGAGGGGAAGAATTTAACCCCACTTCTTGCCCAGTCTGCTGGCTACCAAAGCTCTGCAGGCTGGTGCCAGCAGTTGTCTTTCACTTAAACCTGATGGATCATTAAAGCCCTGCCCACTAGAGGCATCTTGCTCTCAGCGTTAACATTTTTTCAAGGCTGCCTAAGGCAGTGGTCTCCAAAGTGGGGTGTGCACACCCCAGGGGGTGCACAAGATGATCCATTGGGGTGTGGGAAGAAAATATTAGAACTTCTGTTTCTATGAATTTTTATCTCATCCTTTTTTAATTTCTACTTTTTGTGTATGTTTTATAATGTACATGATATATTAGTACAGTAGTACATGTGTATAATTTATAAATAAATAAATATACATATATTGGGGGTGCATGCTCAAAAATGTTTTACTGATAGGGGTGTGCGATCAAAAAAGTTTGGAGACCACTGACCTAAGGGACCTGGACACCCAGTTCCTATTGCAATCAAGTAAATATTGTGCTGGAACAAAGCATCTTGCTCTTTGATTCCTCCCATGGGGGAAGTAGGGCTTGCAGCCCAAAAATGAGGAGGAGTTCATAAAGACATTGGGATCGACTGAGTTCAGGAAGTAATAGAGAGAGCGGGGTGGAACAGGTGAGAGGGAGGCTACCAGGAGGAGCCCTGAGCTAAGGACTGAAATCCTTGGTAGAGCCCCTCTCCACCGGTACAGCAAGAAGCAGGCCCAGCTGGTAGGGCATTGCATTAGTGACATGCTTTAGTCCTGGCTTGGATTGGGGAGCTGCCTCTGGGAGTCCACTCTCTGTGGTCCATTCAGTTCAGAGCCTCTCTGCTGGTCTGTTTTGTGCTGTGGACCTATGTCTACCAGTGCCTGGAATAAGAATCACCATTGCCTCCCAAAGCTTTTGGATTTATGCCATACTAGGGTACTAGTAACTCCCTTTGATCAGATTCACCACAGTCCCTTGGATGGGGGGAAAGCTCCTTGTCCTGTCACTAGTTCCCGAGTCCACCCAAGAGGACTGCGCCAGTCAGTCCCAGAAGTGAGGTAAAGGTGGGGACGACCTGGTGCCATGCTTAAGACCTGGGATCCCAGCATGCTCAGACCTGGTGGCTTGTAGAGCCCCCAAGACATCTGCACCTCTTCATTTCTGGGGTTGATGTGGGAGGTGGTGGGGGAGCTTATTTTCTCCCTAGCATGACCAAGCATGCTGCTGCTGTGACCTAGATATGCCCACCAGCTACTGGGTACTAGGTTCATTTCTTGACATGACTCTTAGAAGCAGGGCATTCTGGGAGATTTCAGAAAAACATTCTGGGATATCTCTGGATTCCCAGGGAAGCCTGGAGAGAGAAGGCCCAGCTTCCATAATGTTCTGGGAAGCAGCTGTAGTGCTCATGGTGCCAGCATTGCATTTCCAAGGCATTTACTCTGAACCTGGTGTGAGCCATCAGCAAGACAGGCTGCGCTGGAGCTCTGAGAAGCCGTGGCAAGTCATCCACTACAAGGTGACAGGCCAGAGACAAAAGCATGGGCCAGTGCTCTAAGTTTTTTATATGTACACATGGACAACTGGTGTGCTGCAGAAAGGACCCCTCCACCAGGCAGGGACCTCATGGTGGTTAGTGCATCAAATTTCCCTAGGATTTTTCCAGCTTGCTTAGCTATTTGTCTCTCTGGGCTTCAGCCCTGGATTCTGATGTCCCTGGCTGGGTCCTAGCAGAGGCAGGCAAAACTGCCCTAAGTCATGATTAGTGTAGCACTCCCTATTGCAAACCCTGACTGCAGTTGGCAGCTTTGTGCGTCCATACTCAACATCTACCCCACTTCAGTTGAAATCAGGGTAAATCCACAGTGGGTCCTACATGAGACGCAACTGCACAGTAGCCTAATAATAATACTGCACAGTAGTGTGTCACAGCACGGACAGTGCTAATATGCTACTGTGCAGTATTATTAGGCTACTGTACGGTAGTGTCACTAAAAATGTATTTGCCAGTGCTCCTGCACAGTAACTCTGGTTACTGTGCATTTATTTAGTACTTGATTATATAAGTACTAAATTAAACACACAGAAACTACTGCGCATTAATGAATGTGTAGATGTGGCCACTGTGGAGCAGGCCTTTGAATCTCAGAGTAATGAGAGCAAAGCAGAGCTTCTGTGTTCAAATCCTTCAGTCTTCGTCACTGACCGAGGCCTACAAAACACATTATTTTGTTATTGTCCCCTTTTTGAATACTGATATTGCCTCTCTTACTGGTAGCAGCAGGAATCTGTGGCCTTGCAGATCAGCTTTCCAGTGGCAGAGAAGCCTGTGACATAGCATCTCAATACGTTCTTGCTTGAGTACATCGGTACTCAAGTCCTGGGAAAGAGATGGCCATAAACAGCATTCAGGTAATCCTCTCCTCCAGAAATCACAGCTCAACTCCCCTGCCATCTCCCCTGGAGTTGCCCTTTCCCAAGAATTGGTTCTAATACAGAGAATAAAGTGGAGAGCACTCTGCCATCTACCAGAGCTTCTCTCAAAGGACAGAGGAATGTTCTTTGAAAATTATCCTGCATGGTAACTTGGGCAGACCCACTGGAACACCCTGCATTACTACATTTATATTTAAATCACAATGCTGCCAAATACTCAATATTACTAAATGTTTGGGGTTCCCATTATGGAAAGATTTTTTTATTTATTTTTTTTTGGATTTCAGCTCCAGAAAGTACTGCTTGACAGGGTCAGTTGCCTCTGAATCAGTCTTGCCTCTGACAGCCATTTCCTGTGGGTGCTGATAGATGGCTTAGGTAGGCCAAGGGGCTGTAAGGATTAAATAAGAAGCAATTTCTTTCATTCTTAACCTGTTCTCAAAAGCAGGGAAGAATGTCACCTGCCTGTGAGTGTTACTTGTATGGCACGGTTGCAGGGCTGGTTAGACCCAATTATAACCTGACTAACTTGACGTGAATTGGCACATTTCAGAGACCTCACTTTGTCCTTGTTCCTGTGAATGTGTTCGGCCCCTTGATGGCATCATTTGGAATAATAACTAGGGCCCAAGTCCTCCATTGGTGGAAGTCTGTGGCAGTCAGTGGAACCCGAGTGATCAAAGCCAGCTGAAGGCTTTTACCCCTGTTTATAACTTTATACTACTGCACATTTTATTCCTGAGCACCAAGCACACTAAGAGGCAAATGGAACTGCGCTGATCTCATACATGGAATTCATGCTTCCCATTAGTGAAACAAAGCCACCTTGGAGGTGAAACCCAGCTGTTCATTCGTTGCCGGCAACAACGCAAACACTTTCAGACTTTAGGCTGGGACTGCTCACAAGCAGGGCAGCGTGCTTTGTTAGCTGAAAAGGATGGAGCCAGCAGAGCTTAAGAAAAGAGGCTTGTTCTGCATAGCATGGCATGGGGGTCACAATTACATCATCGTGCTACAGACCCCTCTGTTAGTTTCTCAGGGCCTCTCTTAAGTTGACTCAAAGTCAGCTGGGTCACAATTGAGCCAGGACCAGGCACACAGTTTGGTCTAGTGTTAACTCAGGTGAACCTCTCTTTTTTGGAGGTCTCCCAGACAAGTATTAGGCACAATCAGCACTGCTTGCAAGCTGTGACAGTATCACACCTGAGGCTGATCTGCTGAAGCTGGGAATGCAAACCAGTGCCAAGGTCACCTATAGCAGGGAATTTCCTGATGGGGAGACACCTGCTCAGACTGGAAATTGCTATTAGTTTGGATAGCTTACTGGGTGAGTGGCAATTGCCCCACAACTCCAGCTGGGTGCAGGTACCTTGGGGAGGAGACTCATCCTGGTTTGCCCTGAGGTGTGGCTTTATAAACAAGTTACTGTTAAGCCAGGGTGTGATTTTATAGCATATCAGTTATTCTGTGATAATTACTCATGTAACTGCTCTTCCCCACTTATGCCTCAATGAATATGAAATAAGCTGTTTTGATAACTTGTTCCCATGCTCAGACCTGTGAAGGGCCGTCCCCTGCAATGGATGCTAGCCTCACTGAAAAGCAGCTGGAGTTGCAGAGCTTAGGGATGAAGCCATAGATGCAGTCCTGTCTTTCTTCTGGTATCTGTTAGTGCCAGACCGAGGGAGCCTGGGATACTGTACCTTATCTACATTGCTGCATGTTTCCCCTGACCTGGAGGAACCTGTCTAGAAGGGAAGGGAGTGATGAAATCTCTTTGGCTCATTTAAACGTATTCCTCTGCTAACTCTCCTAGTGCCAGAGTTGCCTATCTCTATGGAGCAGGAGAGAAGCCCTCATATTGCCCCCATGGGTATCAGCCTGCACATCTCTGAATCGGGTGCCCTTGCAATGGCAGGCTGCTTCCCTGAGTTATTCAAGCCAGCTGTTTTGATGATGTTGCCTGCCCTACTCCAGTCTCAGGGCCAAGACAAGGTTTTGTCTGGACCGCAGCCCCTCCATTTCCCTGAGGAACAAGGTGTCTCTGCCCCCACAAGTGCCCTCACTTTCTGCAGGCATTTGAGTTGATAACTCAGCAAAGTTACTCAGTAACTGGCTAGTCCTTGAGGTGGCAATTCCAGAGCCAAAGGAAAAGGACTGGCTTTCACACTTGAGCTCTCTCTCCTTTGTATAGAAATCCTGGGCCTGGTGCCCAGTTGCCTGGCACCTTGCATTGTCATTTATACCACTACCCGATTCCTGTGAGATGCTGCCAGATGGGAGTGATTTTGATGGGAGTGCCACCCTTTAGACTCTGCAAGGTGGGGGTATTGCACAGCGCCTGGCCCTCAGGGTCCAGACAGTCCAACCTTTGCCAGCTCTGCCTTGAGTCTTTGCCTGGAGTGTGGGGTAGTTGCATCATTTTGCCCCCAGTGAAAGTCCACCCAGCACTTGGACCAAATGCTTTCCTGTCCTTCGGGAGAAGTTGGCAAATGTTTTTTTTTCCCCAGTCGTCATTCTTTAATGCAGCTGCTGCTTCTGCCCTTCCAAGCTCTCTTGTCTAACCAGGGGCAGGAAGAACAAGCTCTACCTCACATGATTTCCAGCCTCATTCTGTAGTCTCTGGAATTTCAGCTAACCTCAGATCTTCTGGTGCTTTGGAAAGCCCCAGACCTTGGTGGGATGAGGGGACTCCAGTCAGGTAAAATGGGCCCAGGTTCTGTTAAAACAGCTACTAGGCTTCCTTTTAGACTTCAGCTAGGAACTTGCTAGTCCTGAGGGGTGGGAGGGGAGATATGAGGAGGTGGTTTTCAGCCCAGGTGGTTTTATTTACCTGGCAGGGGAGATACCCTTCTTCTTGGCCTTGAATGGCTTGGTGTAGTTAGAGGGTAACAGTATGTCCCTTGCGTTGCAGGCAAGCAGACCCCTGCAAGGATCTACAAATTCCTCCAGATGTAAGAATCTCAGCTATACAGTTTACGATGATGGGGGATTGGTCTTGGGCTTTCCCTCTAGCTTGCTCCTTTAGCCTTTTGGCTAAGGGCAAGTGAGACTAGGGGGCGTATGAACTCCAAGGCTTCCGGGTTTTGGGCTTGCAAGCAGGATGCCTGCCATGGATTTGGGAGTATCTGAAGCCCCAGGCTGAAGAGTCTGGGTGGGAGGATACTTGCCAGTGGTAGCATCACACAGACTTGGATGATTGAGCTCTGCTCATTTGATAGAATTTGGAACTGATATGGCTGATTTGGCCTGAGACATGAAATTAAAAAAAGGAAAAATGAAGAAAATGTGTGCGCCCCTGAGTCATGTATGCTGGGGATCTGAATTCATGCCAAGACTGAGCCAGTTACTCTAACCCAACAGACAAAGAAGCCAGAGTGAGCTAAAACAAAGCTAAACTTATGCTGCTTCTGCACCTCTGTCCTCCCAGGCTGTCCCAAGCTCTGCCAAGCACACTGTGTAAGTTAGAGTCTCCTTGTGGCTGCTCTAATTATCCTGTATCTCAGCCCTTCAGGCTCTAGAAGGCAGGAAACACCTTCAGAGCACTTGCACTAGTTCTGGCCCTCTGGGCAAGGAGGATACTCAGGGGGGCTGGTTTTGGTCTCTTTGAGCCCTTTTCTTCAAGAGAAAACTAGAGGACATAAAGGCATCTGGTTTTGTATCAATAAAGGACAGAGGACAACCGGACTGTCCTCTATGATGGCCACCCTACTGAGTGGGGAGGAAGGCACTGAAGCTCAGCTGAGCTGGTTATTCCAAGGCCAGCACCAGAGCTGACTCAGAGGCAGGGCTTGACTGAATTGCTAAGGTGCTCCCTTCCAGAGGCTGTATCTCTGCAAGGGGAGGCGGGAAGATCAGCTCCTCCCGACAAGCTTAGCTTTCCCACAGCTGGAGCCTTGTGTCCCAGGATGGAAGTCCTGGAGCTGCTGGTGATATGTCTGCCTGGTGCCCGTGTCAGAAAGGAGAGGACAGGCTCTGGGGAATCTGGAGGAGTAGGGCCTGTAATGCCTAGGGTTTCTGACATCTGACTTCATAGGCCTCCCTTGTGGCCTATCCTCAGGTTAGAGACACTTTGCCAGTGGGCAGAAGATGGGGGTTGAGGATACTCTCCAGGCCTTCAGCTTCCTACTGATGGAGGGGACTTCAGTGAGGGAAAAAGCAGAACTGCAGTCTTATGCCCATGAATGCCATGTGCCCCTGGCAACGGGGGGGGGGGCACGGTGCTGTCTGCAGTGAGGGGGGAGCGGCAACTGCCTGCAGGTGCCAGTGGCAGTGTGGGCAGTGCCTTTTCACAGGGGGTGCACTGCCACACTCAGGGGATGCACACGCATCCACGTGCACCCCCTATGCGTCGCCAGTGCTTATGCCCTTTGGTCCTGCCCCCAGCAGGTCCAGGTGCTGGGCTGTTTCAGAGGTGCCTTGTCAATCGGCAGAGGCCCTGCCCTTCTTGTCCTCAGAACCATCACCCATTAGCAGCCCAGTCCTGAGGGAAAGGTCACCACTGGAGTATTTTGACAGTCCTAGAGGGGTCAGGAGCATTGGGAATAGGGTGAGTCTCTCCAGGGTGTGTGTTCCCACCCCCACCCCTACCCCCAGCACAACTGGCTGTGAGGAAAGGCAGGTATGTAGAGGGATGGGCTCCTGACATGTGGTGAGAAGGAGTGAGAAGAATGAATGGCTCGGTCCCTCAGCAGGCCTTTGAGTCATCTTAGTTGACTTTATTGACCCAAGTAAATGGCTCCTCCTCTCAGCCTTAGCCGAGCCTACTCAGGTCTGGGACAGTGAGCTGGCACAATGCTGTCACAAGCATCAGCCACATTTCTGTGGCCACAAGGAGCAAAAAGATCCAGGTGAACTCGGATTTGTTTGTTTTTTCCCCCCTAACTCATCCCTTTTCTTCCTGGCTTCTCCTTATACAGGGACCCAAGAGCAAGAGCTGGGATTTCAAAGGCAGCACAGGCATGGTAGAACAACCTTCTGACAGAGTGCAACACATGGGTGGGACTCCTCTCTGCAGCACAGGGTCCAAGAACATCCACAGCTCCTCTCAGAAAAGTAGCATGCGCTGGTTGTTAATCCTGTTTCAGGGTACACAAAGATCTGCGGGGGTTGGAGTCTTTCTTCTTCCACAGACCGAAAACATTGCTGGACTTGTCAGCTGGATCTTGAATGGTGAGAAAAAACTCTGATCCCATCCACAACCCTGGGACAGAGCCAGGCAAGCCCAAATCGTTGGGCTGGTCAGCAGTTGGAGATATCAGTTGAGCATAGATGATCACAGGGATGCTAGCCCCTTTTGTGTCCCTGTGAAGTCTATGATTTCAACAATTAATGCTGAAATTGCCTTTGAAAACTTCAAGCCAAGTCTCCCCTCCCCTCCCCTTGCTTCCAAGGCATGCACTGGCAGGAGCAGGCTTTGCCCTGACTCAGG
This sequence comes from Crocodylus porosus, assembly GCF_001723895.1. NCBI lineage: Eukaryota > Metazoa > Chordata > Crocodylia > Crocodylidae > Crocodylus > Crocodylus porosus. The sequence goes on from NW_017728949.1 coordinate 578,929, forward strand.
GGGGCACCCTGCAACTCATGGTTTTGCCCTGACCAGGAGGGGTCACTGCAGCCAATGGGAGGCAGAGCAGGGCCTGGAAGGTCATGGATCAATGCATTACTGAACAGCCTTTGGTTATAAATATCCCAGCAGAGCAGTGACTAACGCTCTCTTCCTTTCCTCCCTCCTCTTCTTACTCTCTCTCACTTTGTTTCTTTTATTCCTCGCCCCCCGCTCCTCCCTTGTTCACTTTCCCCTCTCTGCACTGGAGTGGAAGTTGCTGTTTCTCCCTCCATGCAGTTCCTAGATGAAAGCAGCTCCTTGGAAGCAGCCTTGTTTTGCCTCCATTCCCCTCTGCTGGCTGGTTTCAGATCCCACACTCTGCAGAGATCCCCAGAGGGCTCATTACTCATCTCATTACACTGCCTCTGCTCCTTTCTCCCCACACCCCCTACCTTCCTTCTTCCATCCTTTCCTAATCAGCAAAGGCATCAGGATCCATTGAAAACAGGCTTCCAGGCAGAGGTGTCATCCCAATGGCTGGCCTCACCATCCCCACCTCTGGGAGGGCCAGGCCACTGTTGATCCTCTGCCCACTGTGAGTCTCCATTCCTCACAAATCAACAACACAAGGAGGGAAATATAAGGTGGTGCTCAAGGCCCCTGATGATGGATGACAGAGACGATAGAGCCTTGCTCCTGGAGGCTGCCACTTCCAACCCAGCCAAGGGTGGTGAGGGGTGATGATGTTCTTATTCAATGGCCCCTATCCCAGCTCAAGTTCCTGCTGACAACATGCACTGCAAGGCCAGGATTTCCTGGATGCAGGGACAGGCTTCCCAAAGGGCTCTGTCCACTGGGAACATGTTTCATGCTGAACCCTTCAGCAAATCTAGGCCCCGTTGTGGGTTCTCAGTGGCCCCTCTAGGCACCTGCTCCTAGCACTTGCACTAGATCACAGGGCCTTGGGCCATAGACTGTCGGTGGAAGGAGCTGCCACTGGCTTTTTGGTAGTCTGAGCACCGTGAGCTGCTCACTACAGTCAGAGTCGAACCATGGTGGTGCTGGGAGACTTGGAGGGGCTGGTGGGCCAGGCATTGGTGTGGAGGCAAGTTGCTGTGTTGGCCATTGTGGGGTGCTATGCCAGAAACAGGAAAAAGAACAAATTTAGAAAATTCCTGGATTTTCAAAACTACAAAGGTGGGGATATTTTTTCTAGCTGTAAAGATGGGTGAGGGGAATGGGGGCGGGATGAGAAAGTGTTGATGCTTATCTCCTCGTTTTCAACATCTGCAACCAAATCAACATTGCAAAATGGGAAAGGCCAGGTTCGTCTGCCCTGCACCTCCCAATCACCTTATAGAGTGCCCTGCCTGTGAGGAGAGAGGGGCAGGGCAGAGATTCACCTCTTTTGGATGGGAAGGAGGCAGCTAAGAATTCTCCTGGGAATCCCAGCCCTTCCCTTCAGTACAAAACATGGTGGCATTTGACCCATGGGGTGTGAGTACAGGTAACGTGGTGAATATCCTGTTCACTCCCAGCAATGGATGCAGCCCTGTTGCACAGGGTACAGAAAATTAGACTCTGATTTTGTTTGTACAAGCAGATCTGTGGTGTCACTGTGCAGGTCCAGTGTCATTTCGTGAGTAGCCACCAGGCTGATGGATCAGCATCTGTCCTGTGCTGCGGGGGAATTGTAGGGAGATCTCTCCCTCTCAGGACAGGGTAGGCAGGTCTGAAGGCAAGCTGATTGTGGAAGGCAAGGGGCTTTCTGCTTTTCCTCCTCCCTCTTACTCTGATAAAGACAGTTGCTGCATGGCAGCTTCCTCAGGGGAAGGGTGGGCAGGACTGATAAGTGCTTGCAGAGCAGACAGCTGAAGTGGAGGCAGCAGCAGGTGAGTCCTGAAGGCTGCTGCCCCCGAGGGGCTGAGCTGGGAGCCTGGGGCTCTGGATTCAGTACCTGCCTTTTCTGTGACTTCTACCAAATCACTCCCTTTTCCCTGTGCCAGTTCGTGTCCTGCAAAACAGGGCGGACACCCCCTGCCTTTGTCAGCTCCGACTCCAGCAGGGCCTTTCACCCTGGGCACATGCAGCACCAGGCCCAAAGGTGGACTGGGAACCCAGGCCCTTGTTGTGGTGGTGTTATAAGTGAGGGGTTGGCAAAGGAGAGAACTGGGGCTTGTTAAATGGAAGTAGATTTGCACCACAGAGATGAGTGGGTGTGTACACACATACATGCAAGCATACCTATAAAGTGCAAACCTGTCCTCCCTACTCCCTGAAGAAACCAACCCCACCCCCCGCAGAGCACGTAGCTCTATGCCCAGCTAAATGCGTGGGGCGGGAGCAGGCGCGCCCCGGGGGAGGGGCTTAGGCGGAGTGGGCGTGTCTGGGCCCGGCCTTGCTAGTGAGCCAGCACGCATGCGCACGTGGATAGGGACCAGGGAGAGGCTCGGCGAGGCTGGCTCTTTAAGGGCCGGGGCTCTGCGGGCTCAGGGGCTGCCTCGCCGCTATGACGTGTGTGCCTGCGTAGCAGGGATGGGGTCGCCCTTAAGGTGGACTGGCTGTGCGAGCATGCGCAGACCTGGGGGTGGTGCTGGGTTCTGCGGGGTGCTGCAGCTTGACGGGGAGGGGTGGGCTGATGCACGGGGCAGGGGGAGCAGGCCACGTCGGGGTTGGTGGTGCTGGTGCTGGCGGCTGAGGGCAGGCTTGGTCCTGCTACCTCCATGCCTGCCCCAGCGGGCACCCCTGCCCCCTTCCTGCCAGCCTGGGCTTGGGTCTGAACTGGGCAGCTTCCAGGGGAGCGACCACTTCTGGATGCCTAGCTCTGTTCCTTCACGCTTCAGGGGTAGGGCCCTGATTTCAGTTCACTAACAGTAATGCCCCGCCCCCTCCAGGAGCCCTGTTAACCTTCAGTAAAAACTGTTTAAACATGAAGAAGCACTTAGGAATTAAGTGCTTAAGCTGAACCTTGTTTGATTTCCGGTTTCTGTTTGGGTGCTTAATAAATATACCAAAGGAAGAGGAAGGGGTGCAGCCACTGGGGCTCTAGCATCCACAGGCTTGGTACACGGTGCCAAAAAGGCCTGCCACATGCCATGACAAGAGCGTGTGAGGTGAAACAGGGCGCCATGGGCCCAGGTAGGGAGCTCTGTGGGCCAGCATTGCTCTGCTTGGATCCTGAGAGTGCCGTCCTGGGAGCTGGCACCACACTGCCACTTTTCATCGGGTCCCTTTGTGCTCCCTCAGTCCGTTTGGTTTCCCGAGCCTGTCACCAAACCTCACCACCCTCCTAGAACTTCCCCAGCCCCGGGCTACCAGAGAGAGAGGGGAACATAGTCCACAGCAGAGGAGAGCAATACTTTCCTAGCCCCTTGGAAGGGTCAGGATAGAGAGCATCAGCCCTCTGCTCAGCAGATGAGGAGGAAGCAGAGTCATTTCTGACTGGGGACAGACTGGGATTTTGAGCCAGCTCTCCAGAGACAGGAAGCTACCCTCTCTTGTGGCCTAGAGCTAAATCAGAATCAGCTCACTTGGATGTGGGACTGCCTCCCCCATGCATTTTGGGGCAGAGGTGGGTGTGTTTGCACATCATCTTCCATGACAGGGCCTGATCCAGAGCATAGGCCCTGGGTGTTACAGCTGAGTAAAGGACCCTGGGTTCACTGGAGGGGCACAGGCTCTGCACTCTGCTGCTCTGTGGCCAATGTCAGGGGCACTGGGAACACCTGGCTGCACTCCCCATTTCCAGCCCAGCATGTGGGCAGTGCACAGCGTCAGGGAAACTTTTGCTGGCCCAGGGGATGGCAGAGCTCCCTGGGAGACTGTGCCTGTGATAGCCCGCCTGCATGGCAGCACCTGGCCACAAATAAAAGCTCTGGGGAGGGCAGAGAAAAGGAGCAAAGCCTCTCCTAGGATCTGCTTTAAAACCAGAAGCTGGTGCCCAATGCCTGTGATCCTGCAGCTGATGGTCTGTTTTTGCGCCACCTGCAGGCCCCGGGGAGAGATGCTGGGGAGATGGCCAGCCCCAGGAAAAATAACCTAACCCCCCAACCCGTTTGTTGACAAGGTTGTCCCCAAGTCAGCCCAAGGGGGGCTACACGCAAGTAAAGGAAATGGAGATACACAAGCACATGCTTGGGCCCTGCTTATTTAACAACCTTGAGCTGGAGGGTTTGGGTGCACGGTGCTGACAGGAGCTCTGCTGCACAACGAGAGTGGCTGTGCACCCGCAAGGCATCTGCTGGAGCTGCTTGCGGAGAGAGTCCTTTCCTGAGCGTAAGCCCCAGGAAATGGTAATGCTGCCTGGTGATTAGCACAGGCCTGGACTTTCCCTGCTCTGTATAAAGGCAGGCAAGGGGTCAGGGGATAGGAAAGGCAGAGAAGGAAAGCTGCTTTCATAAGGATTGTAAGAAGGCACAGCCTATCGTTTTGTTCTGTGCTTGTCCAGCACCTCACCTAGCACAGTGGGATTTTCCTACCCACTATGGTAAGCTAATAGGCACAAGAATAATGATGCTCCCCAGGTAGGGTACTATTTGGCCAGCCCAAGACCTCAGCTACAGCAGTACTATTGGATGTGGCATGTTGTTCAGAGCAGGAGTCAAGATTCCTGAGTTCTGGATCCAGCTCTGGGAAGGGAGTATGGCCTGGTGGGTAGGCCAACCTATGGGGACCATGACTTGTGTTCTGTTCATGGCCCTGTAAATGACTTGCAGCTGTCTTTTGTTCAGCTGGGACTGCTCCAATCTTGTGAGCTGGTTCCAAGCTCCAGTTTTGCCTCAGGTTCAGGACAGGTTATAGGTGCACAGCCCATGGAGAAGCTTTCAGTTGGGTCCAGCCCAGAACTTGGTGATTGAAATAAGATTCCAGTGAGTCTGGAGAGTCTCTCAGGAGCCTCTGTACATAGGAAGGCTTATGGCATTTCAGATACAACTGTGAAGCTAATATGCATAAGTTAAAGTGCATAAAACCTTGAAGTGGACACTTGTTCAGAAATAAAGGGGCCTTAGCTCCAGGTTCTTAGCACTACTTAGTGATCTATACCAGTGGTTTTAAATCTTTTTGGACTCAAGCATCCCTCCATAACTTCTGTGAACTGATTGGTACCCAATTTCAAAAACCAATTGATATATTTATTGCCATGCTTATCTCCATATTTATCTCCTTACTTAACTTATCTGCTTATCTCCTCACACATCGTAGCACCCTTCAAGTCAGATCTGGTGGTACCCCAGGTGCTCTGATACCCTGGTTGAGAATCACTGAATTATACTGTGGATACCAGCTGCTACCTAGAGTTAGTCATAGACTGCATGCTGGCACTCAGAAATTACAGACCAGACCCCAGTACCTGGTTCCCAGAGAGCAAGTGGGCCAAGAACTGATTCCAGCATACAGGATCAAGAAAAAGTGAACTAGTTTGCAGCTTGCAACAGCCCCCCCCACAAAAAAAAAGGCTGTATTTCAAACCAGCACCAGTGCAGCATTACAGTAGAATATATGCTAAATATGAACGAGCACTGTGCTCTCGTTGCAAAAAAGGCCAACAGCTTATTGGGTTGTATTAACAGGAACATCACTTGCAAATCAAGGGAACTGATTCTTCTGCTTTTTCAGCACTGGTGAGGCCTCACCTGGAGTAGTGTGTCCAATTTTGGGCCCCACACTTCAAGAAGCATGTGGACAGATTGAAAAGAGTCCAGTATAGAGTGAAAAAATGATTAGAAAAGCATGATTTATAAGGAAAGTCTGAAAGAACTAGGGTTATTTCATCTGGAGAAGAGAAGACTGAGGGAGATTTGATGACAGTCTTCAAATACCTGAAGAGCAATTACAGAGAGGATGGAGATGGTTTTTATTTTGTGGCCATAGGAGACAGGACTAGGAGCAATAGCCTAAGATTCCAGTATAAGAAATTCAGGTTGGAGATTAGGAGGAACTTTCTTACTATCATGGTGGTTAAGCATTGGAACAGGCTACTTAGAGAAACTGTGGGGTCTCCATCCTTGGAAATTTTCAAGAACAGGTTGAACAGACACTTGGCTGGTATGATTTAGTCAGAGACAGTTGTGTCTTGAGCAGGAGGCTTGTGAAGTCCCTTGCAGCCCTACTGTCCTATGACCCTATTTCTATAAATGAGAAAAAACAACCTGGCTGAGTGTGCCCTAGTGCATCTCATCACTCCTACCATGGTGGGCAGCACTTTGACTAATAAATCACACCATGAACTAGGGGGCTGCCAGTGCTAATATAGCCCCGAAAGATACATCTATGCTGCAAGGGAAGCTATGGTAGTAACATGGGTAGGCCCAGTTTGTTAGGTTTAATTTAGCTAACACATAACAGCACCGAATACGACTTCAGTTTACAGACTCTGTTGGGCACCCTGACTTGTACTTGGCTACTGATTTTTGTAGAAGTCTATGCTATCACTGCAGCTGTTACCTGAGTTGTGTCAACACCGGTATATCTCAGACAAGAGCCAATATGGATAGACCTGTTTCATTCTGCTGTGTTGGCTTATCCCAAATCCCAGCAGAAAAGAGGCTGGACTACTCTTTGTGCAGTGGTCAGTAATGTGTAGCAAGAGAAACTGTTTTCCTGGGGGATCCCAATTTGGGAAGTGCTGGCTGGAAGTTTCATGTCACCACAAACAAAACATTCTTGGAGTTTCCAAAATTAGATGATAGTTTTCTTAAGCACAAAAGCATATAGTTCCTTATGTGGGACAGTTCAACATTAGATCTCATCCCGGCAGATGAAGACGAATTGACCATTGACTAAAAATTAATGGTTGCCTAGGTATGGGTGATAATGATCTAATTACTTTTGTAAAGCACAAACACAATATAAGTTTGATTGGCAAATACACTACTTGACAGTTTAAAAGGGCCAATTTCCCAAAGCTGAAAACAATTATGAGGAAAATTGATGGAGAGGAGAAAGTTAAGCAAAACAATGTGAATGACATTTGGGAGTTGTTTTAGAAAACCAAACTTTCCTGGATGCCAAAAGTCCACAATTACAAAAGAATGCATCTTGGTTAAGAAACTGATTCTGGTTAAGAAGAGAAGGGAAAGCAGAAACAACAACAAAAAAAACAAAAAACAGAAAAGGAGAAATGAGATATTAGTGATGATAATTTAACAATCATCAATTGTTGATAATTTATCATGGAAGCTAAAGCTGTCAATGAAAAATCTGAAATAGTAAGAACGGACAATAAAAGGGATCTTTTACAGATGTTTGGACAATGATACAGCAATAGCACAGATCTATTATTAATTAGGGATGTTCCACTTATTAATAATGAAGCAAAAAAGGCTAAGGCATTCAAGGGATATTTCTGTTATGTATTTGGAAAGATGCTGAAAGATACTGTTGTATCTATGGTACTAAGAAAATGCTGTCTATTCCAGCAGTAACTTGGCAGGACTTTAAATGGCAGTTACTAAAAATTGCAGAACTGGGTGGACTTATGCCCAGGAGTTTTCAAAGAGTTGGCCAAGCAGTTCCCTTAGCCAATTAGGTTGATATTTAGCAAATTTTGTAATGTCAGGGGAAGCATTAGAAAAAGGTCATATTGTGTCAATATTTAAAGAGTAAATTGTAGCTATGGGTTGGATCAATGCCCAGCTGGGCATTAATTCTAGGTAAAAATCATGGAAAGGGTGACACAAGATGAGGCAATAAAGAACTGAAAAATAAGAGTATAATTAATACCAGATGGTATGGTTTCATGTCAAACAAATATGATATTTTTGATGATAGCGCAAGTTTGGTTGATACAGATAAGTGTTGAAATGATATATTCCACATTCTGCAAGATATTTGATTTAGTCCATCATATTACTCTGATTAAAAATTAGCATTAACAAAATAAATGGATTGCTGATGAAATTAAACAGATTAAAAACTGACAAATCTCAAGCAAATAATAAGAATGAAGAGTTATGTTTTGGGGACAGTTTCCCATAAGTGGAACAGCCCATTGCTGTCCAACATCTTTATCAATGATCTGGAAGAAAATATAAAATCATTGCTGGTAAAATTTCTAGATGACAGGAGCAGGCAATGTGGTGAAGAATGATGAAGAGATGTCATGTTTACAGAGTGGTCATGATAACATGGTAAACCAGAATCTCTTGAATAACATACCTTTTAAACAAGACTCTGCCACTAAAAATGAAGACAGGAGGTCACACTGCAGGATTGGTGGGGAGAACTGTGTCCTGGTTTTAGGGAAGGGACTTTACAGCCATTGTGGAAATCAATTGAACTTGAGCTGTCTGTGATTCTGTGGCTAAAAGAACCACTATGACTCGGGTGTATCACCTGAACTGGTTGTAAGGGGTGATGGTGACTACCACTAAATTTATTGCACTGGGGGCACATCTACACATGCAGTTTTGGCGGCCGAATAAACTGTGGAGCTTATTGCTGCAGAGTTAATTGCTCCCAGGTGCACCATTTGAACATGGGCCAAGAAGCAATTAATTCCATAGCAATAAGCTCCACAGCTTATTCAGGCATAGCACGTGGAGCCTGGGTGGAGCAGTACCTGCTGGTACCTGGATTCAGGAGCCAAACTGTGGCTGTTCCCCCTGGCTCAGTATGCTATGGAGGGCTGGCTGGAGCACAAGAGAGCTTCAGCATGGGGCTAGCCAGCAGGTAGCCCTTACAATGAAGCAGTCTAGTACCCAGGCAGTCAAATCAGTGTCTACATGTGCATTGCTGTGGAGTTTTTTACTCTGCAGCAAGATAGTACTTGTATTTACAAGTACTATCTTGCTGCACGAGTTGTATTTCTATAGAGGAAGAGGAAAGCAGAGAACGCAAGGAGGGGATACAACGCCCTGGGAAGGGCTGGACTTCAGAGGGTTGTTTCAGCCCCGCGTAGGCAT
>NW_017728949.1:588093-595926 GCF_001723895.1 Crocodylus porosus
AAAAAAAAACAAAAAACAAAAAAAACCCTTGTATTTACAAGTACTAAGCTGCTAAGGACTAAATTAGTTTATTCCAGCCTAATAGGGGCTCATACTAGATGCTGAGACATTTACTGTGCAGCTAATTAGTCAACTTCATAGTAAACGTCTCTTGTAGATGCCCTGGGGAGACCATTCCTAGATCCTGGTGCAGCTACTAAAACACATGGGGACAAAGTGGAAGGAGGGCAGCTCCAGGCTGCAAGTCTAACTAGAGCTCTGGAAATTCCCCTGTCCATCTATCCATCCATCTCCATTTGCTGTCTCTTGTCTTGTGTTTAAACTGTGAGCTTTTCCAGGCAGGAACCACCTTTTTCTTCTGGGTTGGTGGAAGACCTAGCACCACGGGTTGCTGGCCTAAAGCGGGCTCTGTGCTACAGTAATATAACACTAATGAATCATTAATAAGCAATAACAGCAAACCAGACCTACAATAGTACTAAACAGAAATACTACTAGCACAGCCAGCAGTTGGTTTTAAACTTTGGGTGGATCAGGAATCAAAGCAGGGTGCAACTATACCACTGCAATGCCCTCACTGCCCATCCACCAATGCTACAAGCTGATCACCACTTTGCTTTCTGATGGATGAACCAAATAAATGGCACCTCTTCAGTCTTCCCCTGTAGGTCTGGTTTGCTGAATATTCAGGCAGTGCTGAGGGAGTCAGTTGACTCCAGAGCTCATTGTAATCCTTCTAAACTCTTAATTCCATAGGTGTTAATGATCCACTCTCCTTTTTAATGTTGTTGATGTTTCACGGATCAACTTATCCTTTCTCCTGCAATTTTGCTTTTTGTTAGCTACTCCTGGTAATACAGATCCTATTTCACAGCTCTGCAGACTGTTTTTAATTCTAGCTAAAAACATTAGCTCAGGGGTGGAAATAACTTTCAGTGAAGCATTGGGTGTACTATCAAGAGATAAACATTTACTTCTAATGACTACAGGACTAATGAAACAACAACTTTTGATTATTTTTGCCTAGTTTGGTGTGGTTTTAATACATGATAAAAATAAAGTAAATTAATTCACATTCCAATAAAGATATACTTGTTTTTGCTTTGATCTTAAATGAATAACATAGCCATAGGCCCCTAGCTTCTAGTTAGTTTCTCTAGTAGAGCTTCTGGAGAAAAATATGTGTTGTATTATATGTGATGATGCAGCTCACCCTTTACACTCCCCATTTCAAAATCCTAGATCTGCCATGGCCCCTAGTACCTACAGGGGAGAAAGATTTCTTGTTGTAGAAGGTTCTTCAGTTCAGCAGATGAAATCACAGCAAGGTCTAGCCTCTGGAAGCAGAAGTTAAACAACTTCAGGCCACAAATAAGGCATGTGTTCCTAGTAGCGAGAATGACTAAGCATAGCAACAGCTCACCTAAGATGCTGGATATGTCAGTTAAGGTCAAATGTTTTCTAATAAATGCTTTGTAGTCTCTCCAGATCATCTGTCAGTGATAGGTTTGACCTAGGAAGTGCCAGCGGAAATTCAGCTTGTTATGCAGAAGATCAGACTGCAGGATTGTAACAGTCCTTATTGGCTTTAAACTCTATGAATCCATGAATAAATTATTAATATTATAAACAGTGCAAGTGCAAAGCAGATTACCACTCCAGCTACAGAGACTGGAATTCGCCTGGATCATCTGTGTGTCATGAGCCCTATACTGCCTGCAGCTAAAGGAGTGTTCTCTTAGCTCTAGGGCTGGGTGCCTGGGGGTGTGGAGAAGTAGGGGCTCCATCTCTAGGATGATCTGTGAGGCTGTGGTGTGTAGAAATGTGGTGCTATAAAAGCCACCAGGGATTTGTTACAATACCAGTAGTTAAGCATTTTCCAGAGGGTGTGCAATGCTTCCCTGCATTTGAGGAACACTCAGGAGCTGCCTGCATTGCCCTTGTAACTGTAAGAAGCACCTAAGTTTATGGTCTAAAAATTGCTTCCTAGGCCTTTCTAATGAGATTGTCCCTTGCATACTGCAGGCAGGAATTCCAGACTCTGAGAACTGACCTGAAATGTTTTGGGGAGGCTGTCTTGTGATGCTGAAGCACAGCAATGTGGCTGTTTTGCCACAGTGATGTAGATCTTTGGAGGAGGTTTTGGAGGAGAGGGCTACAAGGTATCATCCTGATGGTCATAAGCCTGCTACAAACAGTAGCTGGGAAGAAATCTTCCTAAACTGTAACACATAGGCAAAGTTATCCAGTGGTTAGAGTGGCAGCTGGGTGCCAGGATTCCTAAGTTCTCATCCCCAAATTCAGCTATGAGCATTGTCTGGTACAGTGGTTCTCAACCTTTTTTCAGACCCAAGGCGCCCCTTCCAAAGTGCCAGCTCTTAGCTTTTACTTGTTTTTTGACTACAGAAAAATAATAGAGCAATAGACAGACAAGGTTCCTTGTCTGCCTATGTCCTTAGACCAACATGGCTATAACCTATAGCCCTAGAGCAGTAGTTGTTCTGTTGCAAAAAACTCAGAAAGATCACAGTAGGTCAGAATGTTTTATTGTTCATTCCTGTTTGAAATCTCTGGGTTTATCTTATGAATCACATTGGCACTGGTAGGTGTGAAAATGTTGCATAGCACCCTTGAAAGGTTGGGAATCACTGGTCTAGGGACTAAAGTCAGAGGAGAAGGAAGTCTGGACTCCTATCTTGGTGAATATAGTTCCTGCCATGAAGTCAGGACTGCTGGACTCTACTCCAAGCTCCTGAGGTGTGCCTTTGGCATAAGAAGCTGCATTTTCTGTGCCTCAGTTTCCATGTCTGTAAAATGGGTGTATGCAATACCCATTTCACAGTGGGCCTTTGAAATGTAAGTGTGAAAGTACTTTGAGACTCGGAGGGAAGGCTCTGAAGAGGTGCAGTTTCAGGATGGAAGAACTAAGATCTTGGAGGTGGCATCAGCATCTGAACAGCGAGTGTTTTGCATTTCCAAAGGGACTCTCTGGGCTTCAGGCATGAAAATTCCCTTCTACAATGGCCTCCTTCTCAGATGTTTTGCCAGTTGGTTCACTGGTTTTAGCATTGAGACAATGGTGACATCTGGCGGCCACTTAACTCGACTACAAGCACATATCCACATTCCTCCCCTCAGTGGAGGGGACAGCAACTGACAGCTACTGGATTAAGAATTGGCTTTGACTTGAGCAGCTTCATACAGCTCCTCCCCTCCACCAGCACTGCTTCATCATGGTGACAGCTGCAAGAGCATTTGTCTTGCCCTGGCAAAGAAAAGCAGAGACTGGTGCTGTGATGCTTTCAGGGCACCTAAATAGTACCTAACATTTACATTTTCACCTACCACTGAAATGGAGCCCCTCTGGCAAACAGGTGCTTAAAAGCCCAATGACAATGTTACACAGGAAAGCCCCTCTTCCACTTACCCCAGGCCTGAAATTCACCCCTTCCCTCCAGGGGACAGGGCAGCTATTTAATAACCACAGGGCAAGAGTCATCCCTCCTGTACTGAAATGTTGCTGTCTCTGGGGTGGAGCACAGCAGTTGCTTAAGAGCACAGTGCTAGGCTAGGGCAGGAGTCTTGTCTCAATATAAACCTACAAAGAAAACCTAGGGGAAGAAAACAGAGTTGTCCCATCAGGATCTTGGTTAAGGTGCTCTGTAAAATGTGCTTGAGCTTGTCTGATGACTGGGAAGGATGGAGGATCTTCATTTCATGCTGCTGCACAGTGTTGGGCCATTAGTGCCCCCTCCTGAACAAGATTTCCTGTGGCACCTTGCTTCTAGCCCAGCTCCTAGCCTGATGGTGTAACACTGGGCTATCCAGCTTCTAAACATCTAGGGGCCACATTTTGCATGAGCTATGCCATCAGGGACTTCATTAGGGTGAATCATGGGCACTGCCATGCCCTCTAGGAAGCAAAACCTGAGGGAGGGAGAGGCAGCGCTGAGACCGCAGCTGCAGTAGCAGCTGGAGCAAAAGGGGAGTAGTTGTCAGGGAGAAGCCCAGGAGCCACACACTAACCCTATGCAGGCCATACGCAGCCCATGAGCTGCTAGTTGGGCAGCCTTGGTGTAAAATGTTGCCACTGAATGTAGATGGTTGTTACCAAAGCTGCTATCCTGAATAACAGGACAGAAGTCCACCCTAGTTGGCAGTGGGCTGGGTTCTTTTTCTCTTTAGCCCACACAGTAGAGTGCTGTGCGTGTGATTCAGAAGGAGTTTGAGGCTATTCTGCTTGTCCCTTTAGCAATAAATATTTAGGAAAAACAACTTGTCTCATAAATGGGTTTCTGATAGGCTCATTTGGGGTGGCAGCTCTGGCCTCAGTCCCTGCTGAATCTAGCAGCTTGTTAAGCAAGCTCCTTTCTGAGCTATTGAAAGGTTGGCTTTTAAAAGGGTACCTGCTGTTTAATGAAGGCAGTTCAAAATGTAGTGAGGCTTTGTTTCCATCAGCAAGGAGAGTCTGCAGTGAATATGAGTCTTCCAACCCCAGCAGGGCAGCCGAGAGCTCTTTACCTGCAGCTGCAGCAGCTTCTGCTTTTAGCTTTGGAAAACCCAGATTGTGAAGGAACATTTTAGCTCTGTGTGTGTGTGTCACACATGAGCTGCCAGGGCTCAGAGAAGACCAGCATAGATTCAGCACTGTGCTCAGCAGACTGGAGCATGAAAAAACTCCTGCCAGGTCCATCATGCTTTTTATGGTAAGGTATGGCTACATTTAACACTTCCTAACATTAGGAAGCAAGGGATCAAAGGGAGCAGCTCAGAGGTAGTATGCTAGCTAGGAATATGGTTGAGGGTGGGGAGGGGAAGTGGTGACGATCTTTCAGCCTAGGACCTTTCTCCAAGCTGTGTCCCATAATTTTCCTATTCAATAGGTAGGTCTGATTCTGGACTTTGGCCCACTGTACTGTGATACTTTAGTTTTTGGCCCTATGCAAATCACAGGCTGCAAGGCATAGACAAGCTTCCCCCAGCATTTGACTGATTAAAGCAAATGTTGGGCTCATGGGGCCACCCAGCACCCCATAAACCTATTGCCTGGTCAGGGCTTCAGTCTGTCTATCAGGCACGTGAGCTGAGAAGGTGTTACAGCAGAAGGCCAGAACACCAACCTCCTTTTGGTACAGGAAGGCCTCTGCATTGCCTTGGGAGTTTCATGCTGACCCCGATTGACCAGACAGAAGGCAGTAGTTTTGCACCTTAGAGACTAGCTAAATCAGAGCTACCTAAGCTTTTGTAAGCAGCAGCTTGCTTCATCATATGCTCACTGATTGACCTGCCAATTGTCCCAGTAAGAGGCTGTTTGAGCAGATTCCTTGGTTGGCCTGGTTATCAGGGTGGTTTGCACACCAGTGCCTTTGCTACACAAAGTTCTCCCCTCCTATATATTGCCAAGTCTTGTGTGTGCTATGGAAGGCTCCGCACTTGGGTTTTAAGACCACGCTGATCCAGTAGTGAGGATCACCCCCATGCTGTGTTTTTCTCCACCTGCTCTGCCCGTATGAATGGGTGCTGTCATGACTTGTTTATTAAAATACCTGTGTATGAATTACCGGTGCTTTAGAACAAGTCTTTAGTGGAACTGCAATAGAAAGTGTGACGTGAGAAACACACTGACCTTACAGCTGCCTCAGGTTGAGTTACTGAGATTTTAATCTAAGAACCAGGCTTTCTCACAATAGGTAACATCTCTGGCCCTGGGCCTGTCAGGAGCACAATCATCCACTGTAAGGAAGCATTGGAGATGGGGCCCACAACACACAGGCAGAAGGCCAGGGGGAGTCCTGATTGACTTCTCTATTGCTGTTAGCCCACTGTGATCATGGCAGGACTCAACTAACCCTGCTCCCTAGAGCTGGTTGGAAATGTTTTTTGGCCTCTGGAAAAAAAATGACATTAATGAAAGAGAGGCTGGAACCACTGGTTACCTATCTTTTTAATAACAACAAGTCAAAGGTGCGTCTGTAGCCTGCTCAGCTCAACCAGGATGCATACACTGCTGTTCCCATTGACAAGAGCCAAGAGCTCATGGGTACCAAGGAGAGCAGGGTTGCTCTGGAAAACTCTCCTTTAATGTCTCAGGCCAGTATTTCAAAGCCTTCTAGAGGAGCTTGGTGCCCAGCTGTCATTGACTAGCCATTGAAAGTCCCCGTTGAAAGTCTCCTTATGGGTGTGTGCCTTGCATTCTTTAACTCCATTTATGTGTGTTTAAAGATCATTATCAACCCAGTGACTCCCCACCCAGCTCCCTTCATGTGGCTTTGCTATCCCACAGGTAGGAGGAAGGGGAGTGGGTTGCTTTTATTTACCTGGGAGCTGAATCACAAAGCTTGACTGAACTGCTACCCCTCCCAGCAGGCTCTTTCCCAAGCTGAGCACTGTCTTGACTCTGTCCAGCTGCCTCCTGGACACTAGTGTCCTTGCCACCGAGGCTGCCTGGCAAGGCCTGAGGTTGTCAGTTTGCACCTTGCCTCTAGAAGCAGAAGAGCATGAGCTGAGAATGCCTGAGCTCTTTCCTAGCACATGAGAGCCATCTTGCTGGGCTTACACCCAGCTTTGGGATACAAGAGTCCCGCTCACAGAGACAGGAACATGCTAGGAGAGTGCTGCTGGGCCTTGTAATGATACCTGCTCTGTTGCCCAGCAGTGGGGCTGGGACAGGGACCCACCCAAGCAAGAAATGATAGGAGTTCTCCCAGGGCAGAGGCCAGGAAGCCCATGGGTGGTAACATAATATTCCCTGCACTGAAGCAGCAGGTGGAGGAGAACTTCGGTGGGATTGTTAAAAGAACCCAGAGCAATTAGACACAGGTGCAACTGCAGCATTGATACTCATACACAGTACAGTATCAGGGGAGGAGCGAGCAGGGCGACTGCCCCAGGCGCCGAAGCCAAGGAGTGCCAACAGGTGCTGCGCAGGGTGGGGTGTGGGATGGAACTGTGAGCAGCTCATTCAAGGGGGTGTGGAGATGGGGGAGCAGCTCCCACTGCTTCATGCACCCCCAGGGAAGCATGGGGGGGGGCATGTGACCCCTGGATCTGTGCACGGGCTGAAGACAGGTAGCCGCTGCGAGCTTACCCTGGGTGCCAAACTTCCTTGCTACAGCACTGCTAATACACATGGACAAACAAGTCCCCACAGCTACACAATGATTCTCCCTGGCATACAGCAGAAGAAAGCTGAGGCACGGAGGGGGGCCTAGACTTACCCACCAGAACACAAGGGCAGAACAGACTGACCTGAAACATACAAAAACAAAAGTTCTTCCCCACAATGAAACCATGGAAAAATATTATTCGGGGGTCCAAACAAAATGGGCCATTTTGCTTTGCTTTTTAAGATCAAAATGGGGGTATGTTTTGAAACAAAAAATTGCTTGGAAATGAAAAATCCAAATATTTTCCAAAAGCATTCTTTTCCAGGTTTTTGGGTTTCTGGGGGTGAGGATCTTAGTGGAATTGACAATGGAGAGAATCATTTTGGTGAATGGAAATGCATGTTTCTTGGTGAATGCAACAGTAGACTGAAGAATTCCTCCCAGCTCCCAGCAGGAGCCCAAGCCCAGTCCTATTCCTGCTCAGAACCCCGCTGTGCTGAGCTCCTGCGCTGGTAGCAATGGGGTCATAGAATCACAGAAGTCGGGTCGGAAGGGACCTTGTAGATCTTCAAGTCCGACCCCCCACCTGGGTGGGAGAAAAGACTGGACACAAATGAGTCCAGCCAGGTAGTCATCAAGCCTCTTCTTAAAGATCCCCAGGGTAGGAGCCAGCACCACTTCCTTAGGAAGTTGGTTCCAGCTCCTAGCCGCCCTAACTGTGAAGTAG
>NW_017728949.1:596561-600885 GCF_001723895.1 Crocodylus porosus
CCTAGTTTTTTAATGAGGATGGGGTGGGAGACGGTGTCAAAGGCCTTGCTGAAGTCTAGAAAGACTACGTCCACGGCAACACCTGCATCCATTGCCTTTGTTACCTGATCATAAAAGGCAATCAGGTTGGTCTGACATGACCTGCCCCTAATGAAACTGTGCTGGTTGCCCTTGAACATCATCCCTGAAGCCAGCTTGAGGATCCTCTCAAAGAGTTTCCCAAGGATAGAGGTAAGACTGATGGGCCTATAGTTGCCCGGGTCCTCTATCTTCCCTTTTTTGAAGATGGGGACCACGTTAGCTATCTTCCAGTCATCTGGCACCTGGCCCAAGCACCACGAGCGCTCGTAAAGCGCTTTGGGTCGCCTCTGTAGGTGCTGCTGCAGCCTGTGGTCCCTGAGCATGTCCCCTTGTCTCAGATCCATGGAACAAGCTGAATGCAGGCTTCCTCCTGCTGCCTGCCCAGAGGACCTTTGGCGTCCCAGGGAAGGGCTTGGTTGGCTGGGGTCTGTCAGAGCATGAATACCTGCAGGAAACAGGGGCCTGGCAGCCAGAGGAGTCCTTCCTGAGCTGCAGGGAGAGCCCTCACTTTGAGTTCAGGCAGGAGAAGGCAGTAGTTTTTTGTTTTCTCCTTCCAGGTTAATCTCTGTGTCAACTCTGATACCCTTTGCCTTTGTGCTGGCCTTAACCCTTGGGTGCCTGCTCTGGTCACTTGCCAGCAGTTTTTTCATAGGTCTGTGTCTTCATTTTCTTGCCAGGGAGATATCCCACAGGCAGCTGCTGTGTAGTCCTCAGAGCTGAGATAAAGCCAAGGGGTGGAGGAGGCTGGGGCACACCCTGCCCAGCCAGCCCATCCCTGAATGGAGCCTGGATCCACCCACTTGGAGAGACCCTGCCTACAGCCGGGGTGCAGACACAGGAAGGAGGGAGGAAGAGAGAGCTCGGCCAGCAAGATCCAGCCCCACACATGGCACTGCCCCCCCTGAAATGTGGCCACCTTTGGGCTGGGGGGAAAGTGGCTGCAGTGCCATTTCAGGGGTCTCCTCGCTTCAGCCCATGAATTTGGAAAAAGGGCACAAAGGCTCTGCCAGCCTGTGTCACTTTGGGCCGGCTTCAGGCAGGGCGTGACGGGCAGAGGAAGGCTTTGGTCAGGCCGAAAGCCTGTAGCAGGGCCGTTGGCATAGGCAGTCACCCTGTCCCAATGCCCTGGAAGGTATCTGCAATGCCCTGGGAAAGGGAATCCTCCATCCCAGGACATTGAGGCTGAAACTGGTTCCTTATTCCGTTTCTTATTCTTGGTCCTTTTTCAAAGCTAATCTATACCCAATAAAATTGTACATATGAATTAGTTAATATGCATAGGTAATGAATTAATTTCTCTGTACAGTGTGTAATCTATTCTAATTTAATAAAAGCCGTAGCACTTCCGGCTGTGCGTCTGTCTGTCTGTAACGCTCCAGGCCAACGGTGCATGCGCCACCTGGAGCTTTACTGACAGACACACAGGCGAGGCGGAGGTAGTGGGGACCAGGATGTGCTCCACCTCCCAGGGGCAAGGTGAGGGGAGGGAAGGGACGTGGCGCGCGGCCGTGTGTGGGCAGGGCCTGGCGCAGGGAGCACGTGCGGTGTGTGCAGGCAGCACCCACCAGCTGCAGCACGTGGTCGTGGGCAAGGCACACCCCAGCACCCACTCCCTACACAGCACCCTGTAGCCGCACCCCCACCCTCCTGTATGGGGATCACCCACCAGCTGTAGCCATGAGGCATGCAGGGCGCAGGGGGAGCTGGCATGGGGGGCATGTGAGCAGTGCCCACCAGCTGCAGCGTGTGGCCGTGAGGTGTGGCGCACCCCCATGCCCGCTCCCTGCATGGCACCCTGCAGCTGCACACACACCCTCCCCGCAGAGAGCAACAGCCAGCTGTGGCTGTGGGGTGCACTGGGGGGGGTGCACGGCCATAGGGTGCCACGCAGGGGGCTGGCACAGGGGGCAGGAAGGGGGTTGCAGCAGCCTGCTGCCACTGCCAGAAGGGTGGGAGGGCGGGGGATGGGGGACTCAGGCTGAGGTTTCACTTGGCTTATCCTGGCTGAGTGTGGGGGAGGCTGCACTCAGGCCAGGCCAGGCCAGGCTGCAGGGCCATGGGAGCCCAGCGGCTTCTCCAGTGCCAGGGCCAGGCGGCTCCCACCACTGTGTGCACTGTGGGGGAGCTGCCAGGCTCTGATGGCCCTATGACCTGGCCTGGCTGAGATGTGGGGTGAGGTGGACACACTTGAAGGGAGAGAGAGGCTGCAACTAGATTTAGACAGACTACAAAAGTGGGCAGACGAGAATAGGATGGGGTTCAACGTAGACAAATGCAGGGTGCTGCACCTTGGAAGAAGGAATCCACAGCATACGTACAGGCTGGGGAGTTTCCCTCTCGAAAGCACAGAGGCGGAAAGGGATCTTGGAGTCATTATTGACTCCAAGATGAACATGAGCCCCCAGTGCCAGATCGCAGCCAGCAAGGCCAGCCATACCTTGTCATGCATCCAAAGATGCATCTCAAGCCAGTCCAGAGAGGTGGCTACTGCTCTCCATCTATGTGACACTGGTCAGGCCACAGTTGGAGTACTGCGTCCAGTACTGGGCGCCGCACTTCAGAAGGGATGTGGCCAGCCTGGAGAGGATTCGGAGGAGGGCCACCGGCTTGGTGAGAGGGCAGCAGGACAGGCCCTGTGAGAAGAGACTGAGGGACCTGAACCTGTTCAGCCTCGGCAAGAGGAGGCTGAGGGGGGACCTGGTGGTTGCCTACAAACTCATCAGGGGAAATCACCAGCAAATAGGTAGGGCCCTAGTCTCCCCAGCACCACCTGGGGTGATGAGGAACAATGGTAATAAGCTGATAAAGAATAGGCTTAGGTTAGAGATCAGAAGGCTATATTTTACAGTTAGGGTGGCCAAAATCTGGAACCAACTTCCCAGGGAAGTGGTCCTCGCCCCTACCTTGGGCAAATTCAACAGGAGGTTGGATGATCACCCGTTTGGGGTCTTGTGAACCCAGCATTCATTCCTGCCAGTGGCGGGGGGTCAGGCTAGATGATCTGTTCAGGTCCCTGCTGACCCTAACTACTATGAAACTATGGCGAATGTGGCCCTGGCCAGACTGGGGAGCCCAGGGTACACATGGGCCCCAGTCTATGCACTGGTCAGGAGTGGCTGCAGTTGTGGCCTCTGCTCCACCTGTGCTCCCTGCCTCACTGCCCCTGCTTTGACAGCGGTGTGGCGCCATGTGAGACCTGACACAGGGTGGGCCAGGCAGCAAGGCATGTGTGTGGGGCGTGGGGCTGGTCGTGTGGCTGTGTGCATGGCTGGGTGTGCATGGCATGCAGTGTGTGGCTATGTGCGTGCGTGTGTGTGTGTGTGTGTGTGGAGTGTGGCTGGCTGGGTGGGTGTGTGTGTGGCATGCGGCTGGGTGTGTGTGTGGGTGGTGTGTGCATGTCTGTGATATGCGGCTGGGTGGGTGGGAGAGTGTGTCTTGATGGGTGTGGTGTGTGACTGGGTGGGTGTGTGATGTGAGGCTGGGTGTATGGGTATGGCATGTGGTTGGGTGGTTGTGGCTGGGTGGATGTGTATGTGTGGCCTGTGGCTGGGTGTGGCATGTGGCTAGGTGTGTGTGGTGTGTGGCTGGATGTGTGTGTGTGGCATGTAGCACGTGGGTGGGTGTGTGGCTGTGTGTTTGTGGCTGGGTGTGTACATGAGGATGCATGAGGCCAGACAGAGAGCTAAAGAGTTGTCCAGATCATAGTTTCATAGTTGGTAGGGTTGGAAGAGACCTGAGCAAATCATTGAGTCCAACCCCCTGCCATGGTAGGAAAAAGTACTGGGGTCAAACGACCCCGGCAAGGTGCTCATCTAGTCTCCTCTTAAAGACCCCCAGGGTAGGAGCCTGCACCACTTCTCTTGGAAGTTGGCTCCAGATCCTAGCCGCCCTGACAGTGAAGCAGCGCCTCCTGATATCTAGCCTGACTCTACCCTCTGCCAGCTTGTGACCGTTATTCCTGGTCACTCCTGGCAGTGCTCAGGGGAACAGGGACTCCCCCAATGCCTGCTGATCGATCCCCCCTGACTAGTTTGGAACAGGCCACCAGATCCCCCCTCAGCCTTCTCTTGTGGAGGCTGAACAGGTTCAGGTCCCATAGCCTCTCCTTGTAGGGCCTGCCCTGCTGCCCCCGATCATGCGAGTGGCCCTCCTCTGGACTCTCCCCATGTTGCCCACTTCCCTCCTGAAGCGCGGTGCCCAGAACTGGATGCAGTACTCCAGCTGTGGCCTGACCAGTGCCGCG
>NW_017728949.1:601258-607276 GCF_001723895.1 Crocodylus porosus
ACTGGCCTATAGTTTCCCGGGTCCTCCTTCCTCCCCTTTTTGAAGATGGGAACCACATTGGCCCTCTTCCAGTCCTCTGGCACCACACCAGAGCACCATGAGTGCTCGTACAACCATGCCAGGGGTCCTGCAATGACCTCAGCTAATCCCCTCAGCACTCGGGGGTGGAGATTGTCCAGACCAGGTGGTTTAAATATGTCTAGTCCCTCTAGAAGTTCCCTGACTAGATCCTCACTGACCCTTGGCCTGGGTGCACCTCTCCTGGGGCCTGAGGGGGTCTCGGTGGGGGCAGCTGATCCGGTCCCTGCTCAGGAAAATGGAGGCAAAGAAGTTATTAAATAGGTTAGCTTTGTCATCTGGTTGTGACGGCCAGATTTCCCAGTGTGTCCTGCAGGGGCCCCACATTACCTGGAACCTTCTTTTTGCCCCCTATGTATTAAAAAAAGGACTTCTTGCTGTCCTTGATCTGGGAAGCTAGTCCCTGTTCCATCTCCGCCTTGGCCTTCCTGACCGCCCCCCTGCAGCCCGGAGGAACTGCAGTATAGTCCTCCCTGGTGATGGCCCCTCCCTGCCATTGGGTGTGCATCTCCCTTTTAGCCTTTTGGAGAAGAGGACTTGGAGACTGGGGGCAAAGGGGCAGCAGAGGGAGAAGTGCAGGAGAGAGGGCAGCTGGAGAGCCTGTGCCCGTGGCCCACCTCCATGGCCTGCCTGGATTTTGGGGTGGGCTTGCCCGGGGCAGCTGCAGGAGGCAGCTCTGCTCTGAGCCAGATGCCTGAACAATGCTCCCCTGGCAGGCACTGTCTGTATGGGCCATGCTCGGGACAGCAGCCTGCGACACATGTGGCCCTGCAGCATGCCTACCACGGGGAGCCCACACTGGGCATGGACAGGGGTGCCCCTCCCCACACGGTCAGCCCTGGCAGAAGGCCACCCTGTCCCACAGCACCAGGGACCCTGCCTCAAAACTGACTAGCACAGGGGAAGCAACACGAGGCACCTACCATCTTGGCTTTCCTCTCAGCTTTGAAAGCTGCTGCGTTGGCCTGGCGCTCCTCCCTACTTAGTGCCATATCTTTAAAACATTGATAATCAGCTCTGCTGAGTTTCAGTGCATGCTGTGGGCATCTGTCCTCAGGAGCACGGGGGACGGGCAAGAGGGGCACCGAGAGAGTTGGCATCAGGGGCATAGAATTTCCCTTCCCTGAACCAGGTGCCAGGGGAACAGAAGGGGTCAGAGCAGCAGTGGCAGTGACAGGGGCTGTGGTGGCATTCACAACATCTGGGAGCCCAGCCAGAGAAATGGGGGGCCCAATCTGCAGGAGGGCCAAGCACCTCTGGTCTGCAGTGCCTTCACTTGGACCCGGGGCTGCTCAGCACCTCCGGAGACTGGCTCCAGGAGTCTGGGGTGGGTCTGGGGTGATGCAGCACTTGGGGGCCACCACCCCTCATAGGAACGGGCCCGTGGGTCATGTAACCCCCACACAATGTAACCATGTAACCAGGCAGGAGGCAGACAGGGCAGCTGTTCCCTGGGGAAAAGGAACAGAGCCAACAGCTTGTGGCAGGAAGGGAGGACCCTACGTGTGGTGGGATCAACAGGGAGATGCCTCTGGTGTTAGATGGATGAGGAAGGCCCACAAGTTATATCCAAGGGTTTGTCCTGCTCCTGCCCTGCTAGTATCACCCACTGGGTGAGGGGTTATGGGGTAGGGGCACATGGTGCTTCCCCGCTGGCTCTGCAGAAGAGCCATTCCCTTTGCACAAAGTGGGTCCTGGGAGCTGCTTCCCCACCCGACTCCAGGGCTGCCCCAGACAGGCATTTCTGGGTGGCTTAGTCCCCCTCCAGGGGGGTCAATGTAAGTGGTATGGGCTAGCATAACACCAGAGCCCTTCTGCAAGCCCTCTGCAGGGAGTCGAAGACTGCTATCAAATCCCACCTTGTCTTCTCTTCTCTAGACTAAATAAACCCAGCTCCCTCAGCCTCTCCTCATAAGTCATGTCCCCCAGTTCCCCCAACCATTTTTGTTGCCCTCCACTGGGCTCTCTCCAACTTGTCCACATCCGTTCTGTAGTGGGGGCCCAAGACTGGACACAGGACTCCAGATGTGGCCTCCCGAGTGCTGTGTCCAGTCTTGGGCCCCCACTACAGAACGGATGTGGACAAGTTGGAGAGAGCCCAGTGGAGGACAACAAAAATGGTTAATGCACCACCTGGGAAACAGGGTTTCATTTTGGGTGTTGAAATGCACTGATCTCCAGAAAACAAGGTTCCTTGTGTACATCTGATATCTTCTTTTAAACCAACTAAAACGTACTTTTCTGTTACCCTCCTGTGTGTCATTAGATGTGACTTGATTACACTGAGACTCAAAAAGACATTTTAAGCCTCTGGGATCAGCAGTGCCAAGCACATTCTTCACAGGGACTGGTTTAAGCGCACGCCATAAGGGACTGATCTGTGTCTGTGTGAAGCGAATTTGGTGGGTGACAATATTGCAACAAGCCAGTTTCACTAAGACCAAATCCCCCCCCCCATTTATTATAATCCTATTTTCTCTCCCATTTTACTGCTGTTCATGAGTCAAGAGGGTAATTTTCTTGCATGCTTTCTCCACTAATCCCAAATCATGTCACTTCATAGCTCTATCACCAGTGATTTTATGGTCCGTTCGACTGCTGCTTGTGCAGCGCCTGGTGTATGATACAGACGTGCAGCTGTGTCTGCCCCGGACATGGCTGCACAACAGGGCTAGAGGAACAACGCAGGGCCCTGCTTTGCCTTGGACCAGCTGAGAGAAATTGGGTGCATCTAGTTGCTTTCAGTGCCTCAGTTTCCCCTGCTACTCACTGTGTATTTAGACTGACAGGGTCATGGCCATCTCCCACTGTAAGTTTGGACAGCACCAAGCACCTTGGGGGCCCGATTTTAAATTGGCCCCATAAGGAATGAAGAACACGTTATTTTCCTGCCATTTTCTGTCCCACACTGAATACGCAGCTGTGACTTGTGCTACCAGGAACACCTCCCTTTTATCTCTGACTTCTCAGAAATGATGTTTTATTTCACCGAGGCACAAACTCAGAGTAGACCTATTTGATGACTTGGGCCTTGGGCTTTTAGCTCACTAATTTACCGTGGCTGCCACTGTTGGGCAGCGGTGAGAAAAACCAAAGTAGAAGTGGCATAGAAACCCAGGACGTCTCCTCTTTCCCCTTTCCCATGACATGATGCAGAGCTGCTTGAACCACGGTCTGTACCTGCAACTCTGCTTCAGTTTGCCCTCTGACTCGTTTCTATTTAGACCAGTGAGTATCAATCAAGGGACTGAGGCACCTTAGGGAGGGCTTCCGGGAAGTCTTGACTTTGTGCTCTAAAGGTGTCCCTGATGACTTGAGCTCCCATGGTGATTATGTTTTTGGTGCAGACCCATCGACTTGTATTGTACACTTGTCCAGTGGCCTGTCCAGTTTCTGGGGTAGCAGAGCAGAGCAGGGTGCAATGGGACAGTGTCTGCTGTGTAAATGCACCTTGGGATACACCAGACTACACCTTCCCTTGCTTGCTGAGTCTTTATCTAAGCACCCGTGTCAGCTTCTGGGCAGCCCACAGCCACCTAATCCCCTCCTCTAGGAGGCAGGGACTCCATTTCTACTGTCCCCCACCCAGCCCTTCCCAGGCAGCTCAACTTGTGGGGCAGGGGAGGGGGTTGAACTCTACCTGGCCAACCCCCAGGCAGAGCTGAGCTCCTGCAGCTGGGGAAGGTGAGGAGGGAGGACCCCTTTTGCAACAGGGTATACATGCCCCGGAATGTGTATTTCACTGAATAAACGCCTCAGGTAAGTCACACCTGAGCCATGAGCCCCATGGAAGCTGCTGCAGAAGCCAGTGAGAACATAAAGCAGCAGTTCCCAAACTATGGGTCACAATCCCAAATGGGGTTGCAACATCAGTGGATGAGGTTGTGGGAGTTGGGGGCTGTGGGTTGGGAGTGAGGGGCCATGCTGAAGAAATGGGGCCATAGAAGGGGTCATGATAAGGAAAAGTTCAGGAAACACTGGCCTAGAGTGAACCCTGCTCCTATGGTGGGGAGGCTATGATCCCAGGAGAAGGAGCCAGGCCCACTGCAGAGACCCAGCATGGTGTCAGGAGCCCAGAGACACGGTCTGAGCAAAAGATCTAGAGTGATGCACCAGCAAGAACATCCTGAGGACCTACCTCATACACACAGAGCTTCCAGTTCCCATTAGCTGAATGAAGATCAACTCCATACAGCCCCAGGCAGGGACCAGGGCTCAGGGCCCTCTTAACCCCATAATTTTGGGTTGGGGCAGGCAGTTTGCAAGGAGCTGGCATCAACCTGGGTGCTGCATTGACGTAAGTGGAACCATGCCACCTGATACCAACAGGATCCCAGGCTTTGGGCATACTGAGATCTGTGTCTGTCCCCAGTGGTGGGGCTCACTCGCTGGTCCCCAGGATTCATTGCTTGCAGATGGGGAAGCAGTGTTTATCATTAGGCCCAGCTGAGATGCTTTAGCTCCCCTGGGTGCCTGTGTGAGATGATCCTGTTCTATTTCATTGGATTTGGACTTGGCCCTGCTTGGTGCCAAACAGTGCCCGGCAAGAAGGTTACATGTGCTCAGTCCAAAGGCACTGCTGCTGTGATTTCAATCAGTGACCCAGCACCTGACTGAGAGCCCTGTAGGGTCTTTGGGAAGACTCCCATTCCCTTCTGTGGTCCTGGCACCTGGGCTAGACTTTGTGCCAATAATCCTCTGTGTGTGCAACAGCTGTTAACAGCCCAGACTGTGCACCCACCTGGCAGGCAGGGGAAAGGCACTTGCTTTACCTTGTTGATGAGACAGAATGTGCCTCCTCCAAGGTCATAAGGTGAATCAGTGACAGATTTGGGGTAGTGCTTGCGTTCTGCTGCTCCCTGCCTCTAGAGGGGTGGCAGGGACTGCTCCACAGCCTGGCTCAGCTGCAAGAGGGAAGGGGAGCTTGATTGCCCTAATTAAACGCTAGTGACTTTTGTCATTGTTAGGGAGCTGGAGGGTGGAGTTAATGAGTAGCGAGTGAGCTCCTGGCTGTGCAGAGCCAGGGGTGTTTCCCAGGTTGCCTCAGCAGAAGGTCAGTCGGACTTTACAGCAGGAGTAGGGTGAGACTGCTTTGGGCTCTTTCTTGGGGGGCCTCAGGGTGCTTTGCAAGGGTGGGCAGGCAGTGCCAGCTCCCTGTTCAGGAGCACGTGCCAGGGTTCAGGAGGCTGGGTTTTCCCCAACATCACAGAGCCTGGTGGCAGCACTGCTGAGATTTGAACCTCTGTCCCCTGCTGGCCAGTGTGTTGCTCTCCCTGCTTGGACCTGTGGTCCCTGGGTTGCGTTTCAGCTAAGTAGGAGGGAGCTGGGGCTGGGGCTGGGGCTGGCTGGGAGTCATCTCTGGGTTCCCGATCTTTGGCAGCGCTGATCTCTTAGCTTTGCTGTCTCCTGCTGTGTGCTGCCCTTTGCCTCAATGCAAATAGTCCCCATGCTGATATGGATTCTGTGCTGTAGGAAAGGGTTGTGCAAAGTGCAGGACAACAGAGATTCAGACTCCTTGTCTTTGAAAGCCAGAACTTGTTACTCATCCCTGTTCCAGCTGCACTGAAGGAGACCAGGCTGGTATGTAGTGCAGAAATCTGAGCAAACCCCTTCTCAAGCAAAGCAACAGGGCTGGTTGGTTCTTGGATTGCATCCTGTGGCTAACAGAGGTGCTTGAGGGTCTGCTTGACGGTCTAAAGCAATGGCTCTCAACCTTTATAGACTAGAGGCATCCCTCAGAAAATGCTGGCTCTTAGTTTCCTTTGTTTTTTGATTTCAAAAAAGTACTAGAGCAAGTATTTTGTTACAAAGAATTTGGAAGACCACAACAGGTCAGAATGTTTTAACACTATGGATTCCTGTTTGAAATTCATAGTTTCATAGTTAGTAGGGTCGGAAGGGACCTGAGCAGATCATCAAGTCTGACCCCCTGCCACGGCA
>NW_017728949.1:607376-639807 GCF_001723895.1 Crocodylus porosus
CTGGATGGTGAATTCCAGTAGGCAATGATCGCCGGCGCCCAGGGGGTCGAGCACCCGCAGCCCCCTCACCAGGTTGTCATCCATGGCCAGCACCAGGTCCAACAAGGCATCTCCCCTGGTGGGGCTGTGCACCTCCTGGGTTAGATGGAGGTCCCGCACTCTGGCTAGGAACCTATGTGAGCGGTCAGACCTGGCTGACTGCTCTTCCCAGCAGATGTCTGAAAAGTTCAGGTCTCCCGTGATGACCACGTCCTTTGACCTAACTACCTCCGTGAGCTGATTTAAGAATTCCTGGTTTAGCTTTTCCCCTTGGTTCGGTGGTCTGTAGTAGACCCCCACTGTTAAGTCTCTTTCCCCTTGACTGCCTTGTATTTTAACCCAGAGCACTTCAGAGTGCCCCTCCTCTGACCCTGTGCTACCTGATGAGGATGTGTATTCCTCCTTAAGGTAGAGCGCCATGTACCCACCTTTCCTCCCTGTCCTGTCCCTCCTGTACAGCCTATAGCTCTTGATATTCACCACCCAGTTGTGTGTTGGGTCCCACCACGTTTCTGTGAGCCCCACTATGTCTGCGTTGGTGTCAGCTAGCAGGAGGGTAAGTTCCTCCTGCTCGTTTCCCATACTACGAGCGTTTGTGTAGAGGCATTTGAGGCCTCCTGAGGATGTGTGCGCACCGGCCCCCTAATCTCAGTGTTCTGGGTGTATCTCGTGAATCATGTTTGTACAACTACCAGTGCTAACATTGTGAGGCACCCTTGAAATGATCTCAACACACCCCAGGAGGCCATGGCACCCTATCTGAGAATTGCTGGTTTAAAGGTTTTCTCTTCTAACAATAATTTAACAGTCAGTGGCAAGTCTCTGCAAAGATCTCAGAGTCCATTGCTAGGGAGGTCATTATCATCCTCTTCTTTTAGGGACGGGAAAAACTGAGGCATAGAAGAGCAGTGGCTTGCTCTGCCAGTGATGTAGGACCAGAAATAGAAACCAGGTCCTCTGAGTCCTAATCTAGCAGCCTGTCCCTAGAGCCATCTACTTGGCATGCTGCAGCTGTGCCCACACAACTCGCAATACTCTGGAAGTCCTGGAATCAGCTTAGCTCTTTCCCACCAAATGCAGCACAGGCATGGAGGTTTCCCTCCCAAAACATGAGTGTGGGACTGGGAACAAGAAGGCAAGGATTTATCTTTAACTGCTTTGGGCTGAAAGACACTGCTGCTCATCCTTGGATTGTTCCAGGCCATGCCTCACACTTCCTGCTGTCCTGAGGGTTGGTTTTTTATTCATCAAATGCCATTTCCCCAAAAAGACAGATGCTGAAGTCCAGTAAATTCTCATTTCTGAACTGGGCCCACCCATGGTATTGACATAACTTCACTTCATTGATAACCTGGGTCCGGGGGCTTCTGCCAGTCTTGCCTCTGCGGTGCACTGATGACAGACTGGCCGATCCTGTAAGCACAGCTGAGGCTTGGGAGAGTGGGGTTTGCTCCCTGGTTCTGCCATAAGCCCCCTGTGTGACCTTGAGTAAGGCAGAATCACCCTGTTCTATGCTTCCCCCTCCCAGCACTGCAGCTACTTCTGGCATTGACACAAATCTGGGCTTGCTTGCAACATTTTAGAACCTAGATGGGGGATTGTGACTCTCTGGAGAAGCTGCGACGGAACATTTGGTGCTGTGAGTGGCACTGGTGCTATAAGGTGGGACACCTGAGCACTAAGACCTCGTCTTTCCTCTATGTGTCTGACAGGTCACTGGTGCCTCCAGAATCTCCCTGAAAACCACAGAGACTGAGAGCACAAACTGTCCATCTGGGACATGTGCATGGCTGATGCTAGCTGCTATGTGCTGATGGTGCAGGACTGGACTGGCAATGAACTTTAGGGCTGTGCGAAGCAGCTAATATTCACTTCGGATTCAGGGGACAGCGATTCGAGTCCGTGATCTGAATCACTGTCTTGATTCAGTTCAACTGAATCTGATTCAGAGATTCAGCAGTAGCCAAATCTCCGCATCAGCCAGGCCAGGCCCATCTTCCACCTCCCTCCCAGCCCAACAATGGCTGCCCTGCCCACCCCAGCTCCCAGTACTTGGTGGGGAAAAAAGTCCCAGTTCAGCATGTGCTGCCAGGCGGGAGGCGCTCCCCACTGCCCCATGCTGCACGGGGAGCTCTGCATGAGCCCCCCCGGCCCCCTCATGGGTGCCCTGCATGAGCGAGCTCTGAAGAAACCCTGGGACTTGCTGCTCCTGCTGGCGGGGGGTGATCCCCAGCCCCCAAGGCTGCCATGGGCGGGCTGGGGGAGTGGGCGGGTGTCGGGGGGGCTAGGGGAGCAGGCAGGGGAAGGTGGGGCTGGCAGGGATCCCCCCATGGTCCCCTCCCCTGCCTCTAGTACATACCATCTCGGAGTGGCTGCAGCTGCCTGCTGCATCCACCCAGGACTGCCCGAATCATCAGTGCTGTCCAAATCTTCGCCGAAGATTCAGAGAGTTTTGATTTGATTCGGACCTTTAAATTGGTCCCCTGATTCGATTCGGACGTGGAGATTCAGCCACCGAATCAGGCCGAATCTCCTCCAAATCATATCGCCACCTGAAGCTTCGCACAGCCCTAGTAGATAAAGCACTGGACAAATACATGCTGCTCACCTGGGTGTGCAGCTTGAGCCCAACTGGCAGGGAGAAGCCCCTGAGAGATGTTCCTAAGGGTCCCCTTCATTTGTCTTGCTCTAGTTCGTTCAGCCCCTTGAAAGAGTTGAGGTTGGGTTTTGGGTAAAGCCCAGGTCGCAGCAGCTGAGCCCCAAGGTCTGTGCTGAGCTGGCTGCTTGGACACTCCAGATGATCAGTTCCAGTTATCAGGATGTCCTGGGGCCTCAAGTGCTTCTGCAGGGAAAGAAGACAGGTGGTCAGGGCTGGACACAGGCATGGGTGAACCAGGCAGCCTCCCAAGACCCTGACAGAAAGGCGCCCCCAAAATGGTAATTTTTTAGTCATTATCATCATTGTCTCTGGTGAAGTGGGACCTAATACTAAAAGTTTGCCTGGGGCTGCTAGGAGTCTAGGTACAGTGCTGCAGGCACTGATTCAATTCTGGAGGACTGGATCTCCCCTGAGGGCCTGGGGCTGTTCACTGGTGCTTGGTGTTGCTATTCATGCCTGTGCCCAGTGACCTGTTCCAAGCTGGCAGTGTGTAGTGCCCCACTGGCATGACTGCAGGTGTGGACATGTGCTGGGCAGTTTCACAGCTTGTGCAAGGGTCTTTTTGTAGATGAGCAGTGAGGGAGCCAGGCCTGATTTAAAGGGGAGTTCTTGTCTGTTTTACCACTTGCCTCCCACCAGCCCAGGCCACAAGGTATGAATGAGCAACTCCTATGTACAAGAGAGCTTGGTCTCCTGGGTGGCATGAGGTGAGAGATGTCAGCTATTGACACTTGGTTTCTCCTGGCCTTCACCTGTCCATGTTCTGTCTCCCTGGCCCCATGCTTCTGTCCTGCTCCAGTAACATCCTTCCTTCCCCTGTGTATTTCAGACTGTCCCCAGCCACCCTCTGGGACGCCCTACATCTCTGCCCTGCAAGCCGAGTCACTTGCCCTGTCCTGGTCTGGCCTGTGTTACAACAGAGGCAGCACAGTCCAGGCATACGTGATGGAGGCCCAGTGAGTCGGGGGGTCAGAGTGGTGCACACTGTCGCTGACCGAGTCCTGCCTTGGTACCTCCTATCAGGTGCGGGGTTGCCTGGAGACCCCAGGGTCCTACTGCCACCAACGCTCACGGGATCGGCGCCCCCAGCGAGGAGTTGGGAGCCGTGGTGATGTCTCAAGCAGAAGGTAGTGGCTGATCATGATCAGCTGAGTCAGCTTTGGCTGGGTGGGACAGCCTGCTCCTAAATGGAAGTCAGTTTTTCGGAGCCTTTGAGTATGGGTGATGCCTTCAGCGAGTGGGGACTGTTGACTGTTCATGTGATGGGAGGCAGAGTCAAGTGCAGACCAGGACCCCAATCCCATCAGGGTAGGCAGGATCAGTCTTAGTGTTTTAGAAGAACAAAATAGAAACAAATTCTTTTTAGTGTTATTGAAACATCACTGCAGGTGCCTGGGACATCACTGCTGTCCCAGTGACACATTCCACAGCAGAGCTTCACAGGACCAGTGGAAATGAAGCACTGGGCCACTAGCTAGAAAGATCCAGGCCTCCCTCTGCCTGGGCTAACAAAAGCTCCCTTAGCTGCTTGCTGCACAGAGCTGGTGACATATGCAGCTAAGCAGTTCTAACTGCATGCCCTCCCATGACACCTTGAGCCAGTTTGTCCTGGCTTCTCTTTGTTCTCAAATCCCTGCAACTGTCTCCCTGGCCCCTGCTGTCCTGCCTCCAGATATTACCTCTCATCCTCTTGCTCCAACTTAACTCCTTTGCCCATTACTGAGACTGCTGCTATGCCCATTGTATTGAGTCCTGTACTGACAGTGCAAATTTGGTCCCCAGTGCTCAGCAGGTGAGCCCCACATGGACAACCTTGTCCATATTAAGCAGAGTGGAATAAATGGGCTCTGGGAGCCAAAGGTGTACAGTAACAGAGTCACATGAACAACGCTCAGCTGTGAAGTGTGCTTCATGGGTTGAGTGCTGAGATCATGACCTGCTTAGTTTCATGGCAAACACAGTAGAAAGATGGTGGGAGATCTTGATTATCTTAATCAAAAGAAAACCAAGTAAATACAAGGCACACGGCATGTGAAACAGGGCAGCTCCAGAAAACAAATGCATCAAAGTCTCTTCATTTTTATTTTTGGAGCAAATACATCTGAAAGTCTTGTTTTGCCAAACTGTCCTTTTCCAATGGGAAGGAAGAGTTAGTTTTCATGTTAAATTTCAAGTTGCCTGCAGGGAGATGTTGTTCTAATAGCTACAGGCAAAACTACTGCAGATAAGAAAGAAGTGCTGGGATGGTGGGAGCGAGGAATATGGCCTTTGGTGGTTCTAGGGATACAAGGCAGATCTTTGGTCAGAGATAGGTCTCTTAGGCTCAGAGACCTCTTTCTCTGGGCTCCTGACTACTTCCTTGAACTAAGACATCACATGTCCAGTTTCTCTTGTTCATGGCTCCTTCTGAGGTTGGGCAGGTCTGTGTTGCCAACCCTTCTGTGCTGGATTTGCACAGCACAGCTGGCCTTGAAGTCTGCTAAAAAGCTGAGAAAATAATGAGGACAGGAAGAAGATAATGGGGGTTGGGGGATGAAAAATAATGCAGTCTCATGTGTTTTAGGCTGGGTTTCTCTATGGGCCAGTGGTGGAGGCTAGGTGCCCTCCCCATTAGACCAATCTGGACCCCTTAATGATTGAGACTTGTTGCTGAAGGATGGAGACTCTGCTTTGCCTCAGGCTTTCCCCAGGGAACCCTCAGGACTCCCGTCTACCCTTCTGGTCCTTGGTCTGTCTCTGGGAACCTCACAGGGACAGGGATGAAAACATCCTGTCCCTTGTTTTATTTACCAGTGAGGTCTAATTTCCAACTCATCAATTTGGTCCATTAACTTCTAATTCCATTTCCCTCTTCCTTATTAATGCAGTCCCTGGACTGTCTCGGTGCCTCTTTTTGTTCAGACTCATTCCAGTCTCTCTCTTTGTTTCCTTTTCATACTGTTCCTAAAGAACCCTGACCATCATAAGTTATTGTAGCTTTTTATGGACTTTCTCCCAGAGTTGTTCCCCTCCCCCAACCTGCTTCCTCTCCAGCTCTCAACCCAACTACCCTATTTCCTTCACTTTGACATAACATTTACAACTATAGCACTGACTTCTCACAGCCCCTTTCTGGTTCTTTTCCAGTCTTCTGGGTTCCCTCTCTATACCACTGGATGGCTCTGGCCAAAGCTTTAAGCCACTTGACCCTGGCTGGATCTTGGGACCTGTTCTCCATCCTCTTCCCATTTGACTTTTGGAGATTTGTTTGTATGTCCAGATACCACACCAGTACTTGGCTAGTGCAGGTGTGCACTAATTGTATTGCTGGAGTGATGCTTCAGACAGGTTGGCTCCCTTGGCAGTACCTTTAACAGTGTACATTATTCCACTGATTCCTGGAAATGTCTGTGGGCTATAACTTGTGGTGGATCACCCCTGACGGCTACCCTGTGTACGTCTTCCCACAGGTGAAAACAAGGTTTTTGAATGTTGCCATGTTACCATAAACAACAAGGAGGATGTTTCTGACTTCTATTTGCAGCTTGAAAAACTTGGAGCGTAAGTCAATAGCCAACCTCTCTGCAAAGTTGTGACTGACTATGCCTGGAAGTGTCCTGCTACTCAGATAGGCCTCTTGCGCCTTGGGGAAGAGGAGGACTTGCTTACTCACACAAGTGTAGTATAGTGCATGCTTTTATACCTACTCATGTGAGCAGCCTAAGCTGAGAGTGGGAGCCAGAGAGAATCACAGGGTCTGCTGGTGTCCAGCAGCCTCCATACAAGACCCCTCTGTACTCGTTGCAGCCCAGTCCTGTCTGTCATCCACTTAAATGTGTGCTGCCTTCCTCTTAAGTATTAAGCCTGAACTATTGCAGCTAGTTCTTTTAGGAGCTGGTAGTGATCTGTTCCTGCTGACTAGATTATTAGTGCTCCTAAATCCTGCTTACTTTAAATATTGGGGCTGCTGGACTATCTGGGAGCTGGCCTGGGATGCCCCAGCCTCCCTGATGAAACCAGACCAGCTGTCTGAGTGTGCAAGATGCCCTGCTTAGCAGGAGGCTATGCCCAGTGCTCTCCTTCCCTTCTCCTTGCCCTGTTCCCTTCTGCTTTCTCTTCCTTAGTGGAAAATTTGGAATGGTTTACAAGCTTCAGGAGAAGGCCACTGGGAAGATCCGGGCAGGGAAGTACTTCCGGACACGGACGGCCAAGGAGAAACAGGCAGCCTGCAAGGAGGTGGAGCTGATGAACCTGCTACATCACCCCAGACTGGTGCAGTGCCTTGCAGCCTTCCAGAGCCGGGCCGAGCTGGTGATGGTGATGGAATAGTGAGTGAGGGCCAAGGAGGACTGGATTAGAGCAGCCCCAGACTAACCATTTGCTGCCCTGTGCAGGGTGGGAGGATATTACACACTATTGTATGCTCTTATGGGAGTACCTCAAGGAGGGTAGCATTGGTGCCTAGGCGAACAGCATCCAGCACTTAGCAGGCAGACAGAGGGGTTTCCCACCTATTTGGGTTTGGTCTGGACTTAAGCAGAAGCACCCAGCTGGCCTTCTGAGTTGCACTCTGACCCCAGGGTGCTGAGTCCATAGCTCTCTCCTATGTCCTCTACTTTTGGCTTCTTGTCAGGGTAGCTGGGGGTTGGGCCAGTGCTGCCTTGGATGCAGGAGTGAATTCATCAGGGAGTGATGCTCCATGACTCCCCCTTGCTTCCTGGCAGCATCGTGGGTGGGGAGCTGTTTGAAAGGATCTTGGATGATGACTTTGAGCACACAGAGCCCACCAGTGTCCAGTACATGAGGCAGATCCTGGAGGGGATCCAGTATGTCCACCATCAGAGCATCGTTCACCTGGACCTCAAACCTGAGAACATTGTGTGTGTCAGCAGGAGCAGCCATTGGGTCAAAATCATTGATTTTGGCCTGGCACGGAAACTGGGTGGGTAAGAGGAGCCCCACTGGGAAAAGCTCATCCTGTGGGGATGGGAGGTCCCCCCTCACTAATGCTGGAGCTAATGCTAATGCCCCTGCCACAGTTTATGGGACAGAGGCCCCAAGTCAGTTAAAACAGCCCTGCAGTGTGCTTAACCTTCATTTTGGTCTTGTATTCATCCCTGTTCAGCAGTGCATGTGTGTCAGCCAGTGCTTCACTGGAGCCAGAAAACAGATGTCTCTACTGCTAACTGCAGCATGTGAGGAGTTGGGAAAGGGCTAAAGCAAGAGCCAGCTTAAACCCCTGCCCTGGCTGGTGTGCGAGTCTCCACTGTGGGCATCCTGCTGGGTCTGGCTCTGCAGAGTGTGAAGCACCTGCTGTAGCAGCAATTGCTTGGGGCCTCTGAATCTGTGTGTAGAGAAGCCAAGGGTTTGCCCTGCTGTGACTAGTGGATTGGGCATGTTGAGCCTCTTTTTCTGGCCTTGGCCCAGTCTGGACAATTTGCTGTCTAGGTCTGAGTTAAAGTTGATGTTAAGGTGTTCACCATCAAGTATAATGGAGCTCTGATCTTGAGTGTGGCCTCCAGATATTGCTGCCCTACAAATAGCAGGGTATTGACCATGCATTGCCAAAGGGGATTCCAGAGAGATAGGTGCAGTGGGAAGCTCTGCTGGCCCTTTGCTTTTGCTAGTGCCTTCACAAGTAGGGTGCCATGTCATCCCCATTGTTCCCATCTTGTCCCTTCAGATCCAAACAGTCCTGTCAAGGTGCTACATGGGACCCCAGAGTTCATGGCCCCAGAAGTGGTTTCCTTTGAGCCTGTGGGATTCACTACAGACATGTGGAGCATTGGCGTGATCTGCTACATCCTGTGAGTGGCCTTCCCATCAGCAGCTTTCAGAGGGGAGGTGCAGGTCTCATCTGAGTGAATAATGGCCTCTTCTCTTGCTGTCCCAGGCTGAGTGGGGACTCCCCCTTCCAGGGGAGCAGTGACATGGAGACGCTGAACAACATCACAGCTGCTCGGTGGGAGTTTGATGAGGAGACCTTCTCAGAGATCTCTGAGCAGGCCAAGGAGTTTATCAGCCAGCTACTGCAGAAGGACAGCCGGTAAGGAGGGCCAGTTCTGTGGGAGGGAAGCCTGACTGAGCCTTTTAGGGTTGCAGAGAAAGGCAGAGTGCTGGGAGTGAGGGCACTCATTCAGGCAGTTGTTGAAGTCATTGGATAGAGCTCTCTGGGGAGCATTAAATGTGGAGCCTAAAGGCTGTGACTCTGCATAGGGGAGCTTCTTCTGAAGGGCCATCCTGTCTGAAGAAGGTGAGACAATCAAGTGGGGATGCTGGTGGGGGACGTGCAGAAGGATGTGGGGAGGTGGCTGAAAGCCTGGGTGGAGAGCATGAGTCTCAGGAGTTTGCAGGGGCATGATCCTGGATGATAAAGGTATTCCTCAGGGAGACTCTGGGATAGCAGTATGCCTTGGCGGGGTGGGGGGCAGAAGCTGTGGGTATGAAGTGGCAGGCATTGCCATCTCCTTATCCTCCATTTACTACCTCCCCAAGCCAAACCTAAGCAGTTTTGCTTTCCATGCCTGGAGCCAGCCAGAGGGGGGCTTGCTAGACCTGCAGGCTATAAACCTATGCCTGGACCTGCTGCTCCAGTCACTCTCATCCCCAACGTGAGCGATAGTCAGTGCTGGCCATGCTGAGCTATGGGACTGGATTAACCAGCCACTCTGTTCACCCCCAGCTGCCGCCTCTCCAGCGACAAGGCCCTGGCACACCCCTGGCTGAAGCAAATAGCACCGAGTGCCACAAAGACGCTGTCCAAGGAGAGGATGAAGCAGTTCCTGGCCCGCCAGAAGTGGCAGGTATGACTGGGACCTGCTCCTGATGCCTGTCTGAGAGCCTGTGCCTTGCCCGAGGTCCTGGTTTTTTTGTTTTTTGTTTTGTTTGGGGTTGTTGGAGGGTTTTGTTTTGTAAGGAAATTTTTCATGTTCCAAGCCAAATCAAGTCCAAATCCATGAGTCGGTCCAGAACCATAAGTGGCCCTACAAGTGGCAAACATCCTCCACCCCCACCAGGGACTTCAGATGTTTCCAACGTCTTTTGGCAGGCATCCTATATGAACCCCGGAGGCTTGGGGTTCAGATGCCCTCAAGATTCACCTGCCCTCAGCCACATGGCCTCAGGAGCAAGCTGGGGAGGAGTCTCCCACTTCCATAAAGTAGGCTTTAAGCCCCAACACCTTGAGGGGTGTGAGGTCCTGTGGCTGAGAAGAAGCTTCAAAAGATCTCCTCCCACTGCCATGAAATGCAGCAAGGAAGCCAGGCAGCTGTTTGCTGCTGAGCTGTTCTCTACTGGGTTGAGCCTCCAGTGCTATGGCCCAGCCAGGGGTGGGGTACTGCTTGTGCTTAGGATTTCTTCTCTAGAAATCTTTGCTGCCTCTTTTCTTTTCCCTCCAGAAAACAGGCAAAGCTGTGCTGGCATTGAAGAGATTCTCCCTGCTATCCCACAGGCTGGATTGCAAAGTGACTGACCCTGATGCCCAGGACAAAGGAGGTAATGGCCCAGGCTATTAACCTGTGTTTAATTCTTACCAAAACCTACCAGGCCAGGGCCTTTGGCTACACCTTTTTCCATCAGGTCCTAAGGTCAATGCAATATCAACTGAGGAGCACTGTGGTGACAGACTTCTATGTCTTGCTGTGCTCCTTTGCAAGAGACCTGTTGCCTGCAGACCTGTCTGGATGTTTTGCAAAATCTAGCACTTTTTCCCCACTTCTACTTAGCTTAGCATCACAATGCTTGGAGGCCCTTGATGCAGGGATCATTAAAGACAAGTCTACATCTGGCCTTTGCATGGCTGGCTAGAGCAGAGAGAAAGTGCTTTAGTAGTTCTTGCTTGTCAGGCACCTAGTTTTGACTGAGAACCTGAACAGGTTCTGGACCATCTTGGCAACAGAGGCTGATGTCCTGTCTGGAGAGGCAAGATGAGGAGCTGTGTAGCTGCCCACAACTTCACTTGTCAAGTTTTATATTGTGAGGCCAAAAGGGACCAAATTTATGCTGTCTTATGGAGGAGATGCTTTTGATCTATAGTATCTTCAAGAGCATCACATTCCTTTTTTAAATCTCACAATTAAATATGTGGGCCAGTACAGTACTCCTTTTCCATAAACTCATAGGTTACAGGCCAGATAAGTGTGACCATTTAGTCTGATCTTTCATGTTAGCCATAGGAAATCTCTGAATCCATTCAATTTGAGCTAGATTGCAACTTGTAGAGAATTAGCCAATCATGATTTAGAAATTGTCCATGGCATCCATTCATCAGCAAGTGATGGTGGATATAGCAGCTATTCTACCGACTGGTGGTACATTTTCTCTTGTGGCTGTAGAGACCAGTGTTAGAGACCAAAGTTAGATGTGCAGGTCTTGCCACAGTGGTTACAGGTATACATGGCATTAAGGGCTACAGTACTGACAGGCTGTTTCCTTCAGTCACGTTTCTGTTGTAATTCGGATAACTGTTTCTTGTCATGATGTTGGACTCCATGATTGAGAAGACAGCGCCACTTTTTTCTGTCTCGTCTTAAGGCCTCCCAAAGGGATTCAATTCCTAAAGGCTTTTGGGTTGATTCCAAAAGCATTCATGTCCTGCTTGCAGACGTCTTCTGAAGCGCAGTTTTGGGCACCCTACTTTTCTCTTTCCACCTGCAATTTGCCCATATAGGATGTCCTTCAGGATGTGGCCATCTTCCATCCTGCAAAGATGGCCAAGCCAGCGTAGGTGCCACTGTTTGAGTGATGCAGTGGTGGTTGGCAGGTTAGCTTTGGTGATGAACTCTATGTTGGTGATTCTGTCTTGCCAATTGATGTCAAGGATGCGTCATAAGCAACATAGGTGGAAGCTGTTTAGCTTCTTTTCTTGGTATGTATATGTTGACCATGACTCACTGCTTTACATAAGGACACTGAGGATGCAGGCTTTGTACATAAGCAGCTTAGTTTTGATTGTGAGTTTTGCATTGTTCTAGACTTGTTTGGAGAGCTTACTAAAAGTGGTAGCAGCCTTTCCAATGTGCACATTTACCTCTTCATCCAGTGATACATTGTCACTCACTGTGGATCCAAGGTAGCAGATCTTGTTCACTGCCTTGAGAGCTGTGTTGCCAAGGCTGATAGATGGGGACTGGCAAACTCCCTGTCCTAGGACCAGTCTTCTTGATGGTTAGGGCAGACATCCTCCAAGCATGGGAGAAGCAATTCATGAATATTTGTAGTTGGCCTTCTTCATAAGTGGTGAGTCAGCAAAAAAGGGTTCCCTAATAAGTATGTGCTTCACTTTTTTGTCTTGGCCCTTAGGTGGGATAGATTGTAGAGTTTGCCATCTGATCTTGTGTGAAGAAAAATATGCCTTCCTTCAAGCTTTCAAAAGTGTAGTGCAGCAGAAGATCCCAAAAAGTGTCGGTGTCAGAACATGTCCCTGCTTCACTCCATTCTTCATCTCAAACCTGTCAGAGGTTGATCCATCAAACTGAACTGTGGCCTGCGTGTTTTCATGGAAGGAGCATATCATGCTGAGTAATGTCAGGGGGCACCCAATCTTTACCAGGACCTTGAACAAACCTGCTTTGCTGACCGTGTCAAAGGCTTTCATCAGGTCAACAAATGCCATGTACAGTGGCTTATTTTGTTCTCTGCATTTTTCTTGGCATAAGGAGAATATCATAACCGCTGCTGATCTCCCCTCTCTGAATCCACACTGTGATTCCAGGTAGATGCAGCCAGCAAGTTGTTGCAAGTGTTTCAGGATGACTCTGGCAAAAGCCTTGCCTGTGATGCTGAGGAGAGACATGACCCTATAGTTATTGGAATCACCCTTGTCTCCCTTATTCTTGTAGAGAGTGATGATGTTAGCGTCATGCTTGTCCTGGGGTACTTGACCTCCCTTCCAGCAGCACACTAAGAGTTGATGAAGGTATGGTAGCAGACTGGCCATCCTGCACTTTAGAACGTCAGCTGGGATGCTATCCTCCCCTGGTGTTTTTCTGCTTGCTAGAGAGTCAGTGGCTTTGCTAAGTTCTTCAGTTGTAGTGTCTTTGTGTAGCTGTGCCAGTACACTTAAAGTTGGAAGCTGATCCAGTGCCTTTTCTGAAATGTTTGTTTTATGGAAGTAAAGCTCAAAATAATATTCAACCCAGCATGACATCTGCTTATTGTTGTCAGTGATTTTTACTTTGCCACCTTGAGACTTGAAGGGGGTGACTTTAGTGACAGTTGGACCAAGAGATATACAAAAAACTAGAACTCTTGGTTCCAAAATGATATCTTTTTATTAGACCAACTGGAAAATGTCAAGAAAATTGTCCTTTTCTGCAAGCTTTTGGGATCAAAGTCCCTTCATCAGGCTCTGAGAAAAGTGTAGATGGTACAAGTTGGACCAAGGGCTTTCTTCAGGCCATTATATATAAATTGCAAGTTTCCTGTGGCTGAGGCAAGCTGTATCTCTTGATGTAAGTTAGTCCAGTACTGGTTTGAGCAGTGTCTGTTTTCTGTACCATTGCCCTGGCATGCTTCAGCTTCTCCTTGGAACTTTCTGTTGGATTTTGGTTGTGTTTCAGGTAGGCTATGTTCTTGGCTTAAGCAAGTAGTAGCATGTCTTCTGAGTGTGAATCAAACCAGTCTTTATTTGACAGTTTATTTTTTTTCCCCAAATACTCCTGTGGCTGTTTCTTCAGTGACTGCTCTTGGTCCACTCCAAGTTCCTTCTGCATTTTCAGCTGTTGCTTTCGTAGACATAGCTAGCTCATAGGTCCTTTGAAAGTCGAAGCACTTGCTTTGGACTTTTGTGCTGTGTATGATAATTCTTGATTGACTTTTATGCTTGGCTCTATGCAGCTTCTTTGGTATCACTTTCACTTTGTGACCAGTAAGGGAGTGGTCTGTATCACACTCTGCCCTGTGATAAGTGTGGGTGTGTAGTACACTGGGCAAGTCTTTCCTCCTGGTAATCACGAGGTCTGATTGATGCCAGCAGCCAGATTGTGGGTGCCTCTGTGATACTTTTTGATGCTTTTTTCCTGCAAAGTAAATGTTAGTCGTACACAGGTGTTTTAAGGTGCAAAGTTCAAGAAGATGTTGGCCATTTGTATTCATTTTCCTAACGTCATAATGTCCCAGGCAGGTGGCCAAGAGTCATGATCTGTGCTTACTCAAACATTAAAGTCCCGTAGGAGGAGAAGCCTCTTGCTGGATGGTAGGTGCTTAATGACTTGGTGCAGAGCATCGTAGAAGTTATCTTTATCATTTGAACATTCCTACAGAGTTGATTCATAGGCACTAATGGTGTTAACCATCAGTTGACTGTAGTTGGAGTGAGATGACACGACCTGATGTTCCAGTGAGGTTCTCAGTGGTTTTGACCAACCTGTTGCAAACTGCAAATCTGATCTCATGTAGGCAAGTATCTTCTGCATTCCTACCTTCCCAGGAAAAGTTGTAGTTGGCCTCATGAATAGAGCCAGAGTTGGCCAATCTTGTCTCCTGCAAGGCTGCAATGTTGATGTTAAGTTTTTATAGCTCTCGATCAATCAGTGCGGTCTTTAGGACATTGTCTATCACCTGTAAATTGTCATTCATGCCAGGACACATGGTCCTGACATTCAGCTTCCCAGCCAGAAAGTTTTAAGATTTCTTTTCATGTTGCCCGGTACTTGGTTTGCCATCTGTTTTTTGACTTTTGGTTTAGCCCTACACACCAAATGAGGCAGGCAGACCATAGCAGCACCTTACTGCTGAGGGCTGCCCAGCTTAAGGTGGACAGTAGCTGACCAATAGAACACAACTGATTCCTCCCACTGATGAAGGTCACCGATGGTACTCTACTCTACACCAGCTGAGTTGAGCTTATAACCTGTGACTACCCCCTTCTGTGTAGTGCTCATGCAAGTAGCAAAGATGGAGTATCCCCTCCATTCGATTTTGGCTGCAATGGCCTGGGCAGTTTATATGGAGATCCTTTAGTTGCCCATATATCAATGTTCCCCTCTTGGCCTAGCTGTTTGATCCAAAATGAAAGGCGGAAGACAATATATTTGGAGCCAGCTTGGCTGCAGGAGCTGCTGGTATGGAGAGGATCTTCAATTCATCCACCTTTCAGGGCTCCACTTCTAGACTGGTGGCCAACCAAGGTTGGAAAGCCCAGTCCACCCTCCGCCAGGGGTAAGGACTACCAGCATCCTCTAGGTTGCTCCTCCACCCAAAACCATTTGCACTGTAGAGGTTGTTAGACTATTTCCCACCACCCAGCTCTTGGCATTGACAGCTACAGATAGTACCATCTACTATCATAATGGTAGCAGAACTGGCCTGGTCTGACCTGACTGTTTACAGATTGTCCAGTCATCTGAGAATCTGCTACACCCATAGGTAGGCTGTTACAATGGTGAATTACTTTTGCTGTTAAACTTCCATTATCAAACTTCTATTCTAGGTACTTATAGACCAGTCATATCACCCCTTAATTTTCTCCTTGTTTGGCTGAATAGATCAAGATCCTCGAGTTACTATACCACAGCTTTCCCAATATACCTCCTGGTTGTTCACTGAATTCTCTCTAATTGAACAATATCCTTCTTGAATTGGGGACAAGTGAACTGGACATGACGTACCAGTAGTAGCTTCATCAATTCCCCGTACAAGCATCACAGAACCTACCTGATTATGCTTGATTTTTTTAAGCCCCTCCCCCCCATTAATATGTGCAAAGATCATATTAGCCTTTGGGGCTGCAGTATTGCACTAGGAGGTTATGTTCAGTTGATCAGCACAGTGACCCTCATGTCCTTTCCATAGCCCTCTTCCCCCCCCCCATTCCCATTTTGTAGGGAATCTCTGGTGTTCTCTAATTCTAGATTATAACCTTTTATATGATCTTACTGAAATACTTACTGTTAATTTTGGTAAGCTGGGTGCCAGTGGTTCCAGTTCTTCTATATCTGACCTACCCCTTCACTATTTGACATGGTCCAGTCTTTGTGTCACTTGCTAGCTTGATCAGGGATGATTTTTAAGTTGTATTCTAGATCACAGATAAAAATGTTTTAAGCAGAGGAGGGGCAAGAATTGATCATTGAGGAACCCTACTAGAAATGTGGATGTAGTGATGAAACTCAACTTAGTTGCATTTTGAGACCTCTCATTTGACCAGTGCTTAATGTGCCCTGTGATTAATATTTATTCTGTTTTGGAAACATCTGTCTGCAGTAAAATCCTGATCTTTGCAT
This sequence comes from Crocodylus porosus, assembly GCF_001723895.1. Classification (NCBI taxonomy): domain Eukaryota; kingdom Metazoa; phylum Chordata; order Crocodylia; family Crocodylidae; genus Crocodylus; species Crocodylus porosus. Next base: position 623,277 of record NW_017728949.1, read on the forward strand.
ACTGAAATATTGCTACTTTCTCCCCCACCCTACCCTTCCCTTTCTCCCTCCGCAGAGCTGGACCACAGCCAGGAGAAAGGGGAGGTCTTTGCTCTCCAGAAGCTGCAGATCAAACAGGAGCCCCACTTCTTGGAGTCACTGCAGGACCTGGTGGAGGTGGAAGGCAGCAGTGCCTGCCTCCAGTGTCATATTGAAAGTAAGTTCCCCTGACACCCTGCAAGACTTTTTGTTGGCCACTGGAGAAGGAGGAGCGGAGGTGCAGGCATGCTTGACCTTGCCTTGTTCTGTTCATGCTGGAGTGACCCTGGCAAGCTGGTCTGTAGGAGGCAGCTTCTTCTGGATACAAGAGGTGGCTGTACAGCGAGGGTCTAAACTGTCCTTATTCCATGCATGGCAACAAGTGGAGTTTTGTGCAGATTTTGAAAGCCAAGTACCTAGTCATGCACTCTCCCTCTGCAGCCAGTAGGCCTACCAGCACTGGCCCTTAACACCTAAAGGTCCACTACTAGGTGGAGAGACAGCTGAGCTACCTTGGGGCTCCAGGAAGGGGTGCTGCTGGCCAGTAGGTGGCGCTCTTGCTGCACTGAAGTGAGACCCGGCCTGGTGGTGTATGTGCTGTGCTCCTGCCTGGGGATCAGGGGCCTAAGGGCCCTGCTACACCTTACAGGTATCACACAGTTTTCTGGTTAATTGTGCAGTTGCTTCGATCGGCTACATGTGCAAAGTACTTACCGTGATATAAAGCTCCAACCAGAGAGAAAGCTAGACATCAAAAATGTGTACTGACTTTATAACTGGTTACTATCAAGCTTTAATTAGCGCATGTAGCAGGGTCTCCCCTGGGACTGGGAGCCCTGTCAGCCGCAGGGGTGCACCATGCCCAGACAGTGCTGGGAGTTCTGAAACTATGGGACTCTCAGCCCCAGCTGGATCCTTGCAGCACACCTCCTGGTCCTGGGACCCAGCTTCTGGTACCAGGATCATGGTTACAATCTCCTAGTCCCAGGGGTGGGAGATCACAGCTGCTGCCATCTTCCAGCCTCAGGGGCTTCCTGCACCCCCAAGGCTAGAAGACTGCAGCAGCTGTGGTCTCCCAGCCTGAGGGGTGCATGGAAACCCCTGGAGCTGGGGGATGGTGTCTGTAGTGGTCTCCCAGCCCTGGGGGCACATGAAACTTAGGGGCTGGGAGATCACAGCAGCTGCATCTCCCAGCTGAGGGGGTGCATGAAGCACTCGTGTAGCTCAGAGGCCTTCAGCTGAGGGGGCTCCAATCTGCAGGAGCTTGGTTCTTGTTGCTACAGTGGGAACCCAGGATTGAGCTCCCCCTGCACCCGCAATAAGGTGCAATGGGATCTAATGCATGATCCCACAATCGCACCTCCTGTCATATACATGTTGCATGGCAGGAGGTATGATTATGTGGATTGCACATTAGATCCCATTGCAACTTTTACCTGCAGGTGTAGAGGGGCCCTAGGTCTAACCCTGGACATGATGGATTCATGTGGCCCTTCACCCATTGCACAGGTGTCCCTTGTAAGGTCAGAGAAACCTCCTGGGGGATGTGGCCCGTCTCTGGCTTGTCAGTTCTCCCTTCTTCCTTTGCAGGTTTCCCTGACCCAGAAGTGACATGGCTGCAGGGTGATGTTCCTATCCAGGAGTCCCCTCATCTGCATGTTGCTTATGAGGAGAATGGGAGCTGCTCCCTAACCATCTTGGAGCTCACTGCAGAGGATGCGGGACAGTATGTGTGCAGGGCTGTCAATGATGTGGGGGAGGCAGAATGCAGTGCCAGGCTGACTGTGTGCCCCCAGCAGAAAGTCACAGAGGTGTAGAGTTAGCTATGGTGGAGGAGAAGAACTGTTTGGGAGCAGCCAGCTGAGGGGATCTCTCTCTTGCATCTGTCCATTCTGGCCCTCAGGGGACACTGTGCTTCCCAGTAGGCTCCATCCCTTCTCAGTCTTGATTTTATGGCATTGCTGACAGTGGGGTGTGGAAGTGGCTGCCCTCTGCTTCCTGCTGCTCCAGGATGCAGGAGGAAGATAGGGGGGCTGACCCTGCACCCCTGAAACCAGCAAAGCCTCTGCTCTGCCCATTTCATGGTGCTTGGATTGAGCCCAAAGTGCCTAGGCCAAACTGCTACCTGCTGCCCACTCTCCTCTCCTGCCTCAGCTGCAAAGTAGGAGGGCAGATGCCTCTCTTCTGCATCTACTCCCCATGTACCAAGGCAAGAGGGAGGGCTGTGGTGTAGGACCCACCCCAGTGGTAGTAACAGCCCTGTCTGTACCAATTTACATGCCAGTATCCTGTCTCTGGACAGCCACATGTATTGTGACATCAATAAAGTACTGCATGGTGTTCTTGCTTGGGATGGGTTTATTTTTCCCTGAATGTTTTTCAAGGGGTGGAAAGTCACCACTGCCTCCACTGGAGGATTCCCTCTCTCATGTTCACATATATTCCCCCCAGTCTGTGAGTATTTAGTGGAGGAAGGGGGAAGGATTTCTCTCCACACCTTGAATGGTAAGATCTTTTTTAACATCCTACCAAATGGGCTTGTGTTGCCTACCTGTGAGCCTAAGCTCAGCTCTGTTGTCATTGAGAGGGGCCAAACTGACTTCCACCAGGGCAGCTCTGATCTTTTGCATCTGCCCTCCCTCCTCAGAGTATCCTGCTCTGCAGTCTGGTAGCTTGCTGTTTTTTTCCTACCTGCTCTTTATATGCGCCTGTTCTTTATTGGAGTCTCCAGCCATAGAGTGAGTTACACCTTGGACAGAGCAACTGGTTGGGTTCTTCCAAGAACAACAGTACAGCTTGGAAATGTGGGGGCAGGGGCAGGGGGTTTTAAAGGAGCCAGTGATAATGGTAACAACTGAGGCTGCTGAGTTATTCCAGATGGCTCATTTCACTCAAACTAAAATGAGTGACACAAGTGGGTGCAAAACCAGGGTCTGCAAAAAATGATCCCACAAGTGAGAGAGCAGAGAGTTTTGCTTAGCTCACCCCTTATGGACTGCAGGGTAGGCCACTGCCTAGCTGGAGAGGATTAAATGTTATTCAGTCCATCAACACAGAGTCTGGATGAGGAGTTGGGGGAGCTCCCTGCACACCTTGACCACCCACTGCACAGAGAGGCCTGCTGTGCCCATACAGGGGACTGCACAAATTAGTACTTAAACACGGAGCAACAAGGAAGCAGGGACTCTTCAGCGATGATTCTACACAGGACCCCATACCAGGTCAGGATCTGAGAGGGCAGTTCAGCCCTATATGAACCACTTCCTAGAGCTGGGTCATATTTTTTTTTTTACTTAGACCACTTTTTCCAGTGGAAAGTATGGAGTTGCATAAATGTGTGAAATTTTTGTTTGGAAAACAATTGAAAAAACCCCAGGCAGGCATGGTGACATGTTTAGTTGTTTTGGAGCGTGAAATAACCTTTGCAGTTAACATTTTAAAAAGCTCAACATTTTATTTGTCAAAGCAACAGCAAAGAAAAATTTGAAGTGAAATGTTTTGCTTTTCATAAGGAATTTAATTGAGTCCCCTTCCCCCTCAGTGAAAACATCTTTTATTCTATACCAGAATAATGATGTTTGGCTCTTCCTCTTCCCTATTACCACTTTCACAATTTTTTGAATTTCCCATTGAACCTAAACTCTCCTGGGTTTTTTTTATCCTGTTTTACATAGAGTGTTTCAGCTCAATACTCCTCATTACAGGAATGTATAGCTGGCCGTATACAACTGATGTTAGCAGAGTTACTCTAGACTGGCACCAAGGTAGCTGGGGTTAATTTTAGAACCCATTCAATTGTAGGAGGATCTTGAAATATGGCTAAACTATGAGGCTAACACAATCCCATTTCATGCTGCTGGTATTCAGATATGAGGCAGATTGGATTTAGCGTGGGATTTGACCTGTGTTCTTTTGGTCCTGTTCATTTATGGTAAACATATATTGTAATTCTGTCCTGTGTATATACAAGACTTGTTCTAGAAGGGATGGAATTGTACCCTGGTCCTATTCATCATGCCACCATCTTAATCCCACATGGACAACTGTAATGCCATCCCATATGTTCAGAAATCAGATGCATTTTGACCCATAGCTGTTCCTATTCATAGCCTACATGCAATGTTGTTCCCCAATCCAGTACTTACTTGTAGCGCAGGGTCTGTGGCTTATTCCTAGCTTAGTACAGATATTCTTTGTCTTATGCTGTGATATGGGAATGAACTTACTGGACTGTCTCTCACAATTCTCATGCTAACTATGCTAACTATGACCTATTGAGTGATACCTGGGGAGACTCCAGTCCTGTACAGGACACATAGGTAAGTGGAGCCCTCTTCTGGCTTCATTTTGAAAGAAAGCAGCAAGGGCAAGCAGGTTCATACTACACTACCCCTTCCTTTCTTTAACCTGGGGCCCTGCCTGCTGTATTTTTCAGCATATTCAGAGCTATCTGTTTCTGAGTGATGTCCTCACTCTGTGTTAAGGATGCTCTGACCATGGTAGGCATGGCCAGAAGCTGTTCAGCACCATGTTTCACTCTGCATAGGAGGAGAAGGATGTGCTGAAAGGATTGGGGGCAGCAAGTTGAAGCATGGACCAGGGCTTGATTCCTCCACCCCAAGTGAAGAGCTAAGATTATTTACATTGCTGTTACCAGATTAACCCCAGTGTAATGTAGATCAGAATCTGACTCCCTGTTGTCCAAGCATGTCACCAGCCTGGAGCAGCTCAAGGCCCTGTCTGGTATAGGGTGTCATTGTGCAACAGTCAAAGATCAGATGACCAGCCTGTGGCTCATCTGATTCACTAAGGTCAGCCTGAGCCCTGGAGGAGAAGGTTTCTGTTCTTTCCAACCCCAAAACTGCACAGTGCTTTGAATATGCAGGAAGAATGGGCCTGAGGGGGCTCCCAGGGCTAGATGCACGAAAGGAGTGAGGTACCTATTTCCACTTCAGGTACTACAGACCCATTCAAGACCTTGCTCAGCTGCTGCCTTATCCTAAAGTCTATTAGGCATCTCTGCTACCATGGGTGGGCCTACATAAAGGTGCCCAAACCCTGCTACCAGTAAGTGTCCCAGAGCCCAAGGCCATGTCTAACACCCCTGTTGGATTCTAAATGTTCCTACACCTCCCTTGCTTGCAGGGCCTTGACTGGGGAGGTATTCCTAGAGCATGTATATCTATTCCATGAAGGGCTTCAGATGGTGGCTTAGTGCCTAGAGGGTTTTCAGACTGTAACATCTGCAGTAACTGGAATCATTTGTACTGACACAACCTCTGTCTCGTCACCCTATGGTATCTGCCTGCTGGTACCTTCTTTCCTTTGCTGTCTTCTACCATGACATCCTGTTGATCATGAGTCAGCTTTTCTGAGGCTCTTGCACAATGAGGCATTTCTTAAATTGCATTCATGGTTTGTAAAACAGTGCTGTTTGAAATCCCACATGGGGATGATCTCTGTCTACACAGACTCCAACAGAAATGACAACAGAATTGCACAGGTTTGCTGCCACTCAGAAGCTGAGGCTGGTTTATGGTACCCAGAACAAACTGAGGACAGATATGAGGCAAAGAGAAGAGATTTATGCCTATAGAAACAAAGTCCGTGGGGAAAGGTGTGGGGTCCATATGAACTGAGCAGCCATTTCTGGTGTTGATTGAATAAACAATAATTTCTTTTTTTCTTAATGATGGTGCTTTGTTTCTGTGTGTCAGTTAAAAATGGACACTGGTAGCCCTAAAGACACCCCATCACTGGTGGCTAGAACATCCTCAATAGAAGAGAAATCTGTTTTCCCATCATTACCTCCTTGGGGACAGAAACATCTCTCCTTTATTCTGGGGACGTTGCCCAGCCCCTGAGCAATAAAGCAAGGGTCAGCAACCTACAGCCTTTGGGCTGGATCTAGCCCTAGTGTCATTTGATCTGGCCTCCAAATGTGGGACTTTCATGGCAGGGGACTTTGGCAGCAGCTGCTTTGCTATGCCACTACTGGGGGAAGCAGCTGTGGCAGGTGCTTTCCCTTTGCTGTCACTAGGAAAAGCAGTGGTTGCAGTGGCTAGATCCTAATGCCCACCCAGCTCTGTCCCAAATTTGGTCAATCTGGTTCACAGTCTTAAAAGGTTGCAGACTGGAGGATTTGAGGAGGGAAGCTCTCAGCCTCTCCCATGGGAGCCATTCCACTTTGTATAATTAGCTAATTAATTGACTGAAGCAGAGGGAGGGCAGACTTCGTAGCCCAGTGCTTAGGGCTCTCTTGGAAGTTGGGTGACCTGTGTTCACAGGTCTGATTCAGCACAGGCAGAATAGGGCTATGAGGACAGGTATGCCCCCTGATGGGTGTCTCCCTTAGGAGAGAAGCCTGACCTGGGGGACACCTGCCTCCAAGAAAGGGTTTGCAGCTGCAAACCCACACAGAGCTACCTTTGTGGGGTGAGACTTAGTCCTTCCACCAGAATCTCCTGTTTGTTGGCTTAGGCTCCTATGCAGACTCAGATGCAGGCATGGGTGAACCAGGCAGCTGCCTGAGGCCCACATTAAAAAGGGGCCTGAAAATGGCAATGTTTTCCTCTGTTGTCTGATTATTATTATCATTATCTCTGGTGAAGGAGTAGCCTGATACTAGAAGTTAACCTGGGACTGCCAGGAGTCTAGGTACGGCACTGCTCCTATGGGCTCCATTCTTGGAGTACTCCTGGAGGCTCTATCTACGAAGGCTTTGCTGCTGGCCTCACCCAACCCCCTGGGATTTTCCCTGCAGAAGGTTTTCCTTTCTCAGGCATAGGATTGGGTTGCTGCAGCAGACTCATCTGAATCCCCAGATCTCATATCCTAACATGGCCTAGAAAATCCTTGTGGGAAAGCCACAAGGGCTGCAAGATCATTATTAGTGTAACCTGGGTGGTACTCCAAGAGGTACCCCCTCTCCAATTGAAGGAATCAAAGCAGGTGCACAAGTACTGTGGGAGGTGTAGGGACTCTCCTCCCCCTATAGAACAGAGCCAGACCACCAATGGGGAGTTAACCATATACCTTTTAATACTGAGAACGTAACAGGCATAAATCAGAGGGTATAGTGGACATTACATTGCCCCAAGGGGGCAGGATTCAACAAAGGTTAGACACTTACAATCACTGACGAAAAGAACAGGGTTAACAAAATGTAAAACAAACAGCAGAGCAAACAATGCGGGTTGGTGAAATATAAAAAAGGTGCAAAATGTCAAATGACAAGGAAATATAGGGCCTTGGTACCTGGAGGGGGGCAACACAATGGCCCTTTCCCACTGCAAGAAGACTTCCTTCTTGTTGTCTCACTCACTCCAAGTCACCCCAGCTAGGGCTTGAACCCATATCTCACATGTGGTAGGTGGGAACACTGCCACACAGCCACCACTAGTAGCACTGCTCTAGCCTGCTAGGGACCTTGACCTTCTGGGAGCCGGGCCTCATGTCTTGCTGCCTGGCCTCTGATTGGAGGAGCTGGGAGCAGAGCTGGGAACCCCTCAGGTCACTGCTCAGATCCTTCCTGGAGCAGAAGGGAGCCTCTCCCAGGGGATCCTGGAGCCCAGTGGGGGCCTCTCCTGCCAGCCGCATGCCACGCTGTTGAGGGTCCCACTGCTGCCTGCAGATCCTGCTCTTTCAGGCACTGCTCCTACTCCACTGGCTTAGCTCTGCAAAGCTCCTTCCTTGTTGTCCCTCACTGGTCTCTCCTGAGTCAGCCCACCTTGCCCCTTTTATCCCCCTCCAGATGAGCCAAGGGGCCACGGGGGGGAGGGGGGCCGTGAGTCTCTGGGGCCTAATTGGTGAGGAAAGGGAATCCCAAGTCCTCCAATCATCTTTTGCCCTTTCAAAATCCCTGGGCCAGGTCACTGCCAGCCAGCCCATCACATTAGCAATGAGACTAGATCTTGAAATAGAGAAGGGCAGGTCCTGTAGGCATCAGTGCCCCTACGCCCCATAAGTGGCCTGCAGAAGAAGATTTTAAACATGCTGGGCTTGTACCCTTCTGACCTTTAATCTGAAGGCTATAGTGGGACTGAAAAAGAGGATACATCTGATAGGGTTTTTAAAATGATCATGATTGATCTGTTACCAAAACGCTGAGATTGTCAGTCCTGGGCCAGAGCCCCACTGTGCAGGGTGATGGACGAGAACAACAAAAAGAAGGCCCCTGGCTCAGGGAAGTTACAGCCCCATTTGTTGTTTCTCCTCAATAATACTGTCAAGCCACATCTCCCCTAGCACTACAGGAGGGCTCACTGGCAGGTCTCAGAGAAAACCCCTGGGATGGGGTGCACCAATATTTTTTTGGTCTCTACCAATGGCCAATTATTAACCAGCCATATTGGTGGATAGGGATGCAATCGCTGATATGCAGCCCAGCAGTTTGGAGAGCAGCATCTGGCTGGTAAATCTGAGTGGGAGTGGAAGGGGAATGGGGGACAGAAGGAGCAAGGGGAGGCGCAGATCGAGGCCCTAGCAGTGAGGGAGGGACTGGGGCAGGGGCAGGCACTGCCCAGTTGGTGCAGGACATGGGATGGAGCCATTGGCTACTAATGGGGGGGGAGGGGCAGCTCCTGCCACTGTGTGCACCCTGGAGGAGGCATGGGGGGCATGTGTCCCCCAGATCTGTGTGGGGTGGGGGCCAGCTGTGCTCTGCAGGCTTGGACTGAGGGCTGCATTGGGGTGGGTGGCAGCAGAGGTGGTGGTGCTGAGAGGTGGGGCTGTGGAGTGGGCTACAGCCACTTCGAAATTCAGAGCAGCTTGAATGCCAGGAGACCAATCAACCTGGGAACACCAGACAGGCATCTTCTTTTCTTATCTTATCTCAGGAGAATCCAGACAGCTCAGGACAAGCAGCAGAAAGGAGGGGCTTCACAGATGCCCTGCTGGCATACTAGGGTTGCAGAGTAAGTGCCTGGTACTGCCCACAAGAGCCCCTTACTCCAAGTGGTCCAGGATGTGCTGGGCACAAGTAGTGTGACTGAGGCTGCCCTTCTCAGCCTTGGACAATCATGGGCCATGCTGCATCCTAGATCTCGGATTCTTGAACAAGGCCCTAAGAATGACCACTCATCATCCCTGCATCTAAGTCTGCGCTCATCCCTTTGTATTTTGCTCTTCTAATTAATACCTACTGAGCTACAATGACAACAAGCACCTGGAAGTAAGGGCATCTGTTAAAGAACTAGCGCTCCTCCTACTCTTAGCAAAGGACCAATATTCCCAGGTAGAGCCGCACTGATATATTGGTCCATATTGTATTGGCACTGATAAAAGGAAAATTGACATTACTGGCAATTGGCTTTTTTTGGAAGGTGTAGCTGATAATGTCACCAATAAATGCCACGTGCATGCGTACAACCATAGCATATGTGCGGCCAGGCATGCAGCCTGGTGGCCTGGAGAGCAGTGTCTGGATGGAAAGTCTTGGGAAGAAGGGGCATGTGGTGAGGGCAGATCAAGGCCCCCATGGTGAGGGACAGAGAGGGGCAGGGGCAGGCACTGCACAGCCAGGATGGGACAGGGCAGAGCCATGAGCAGCTGGTTGGGGGCTGCAGAGGGCTCCTGCTGCTGGCGCATCCCTGGGGGAGGCATGGGGTATATGTGCCCCCTGGATTTGTGTGCAGGGCTTGGGCGGGCTGCCTGCTGAGGGCTCAGGCTGTGGGCTGCACTGGGCTCTTCCTGGCAGAGAGCTAGGCCAGGGCTGCACTGGGGGAAGGTTGGGACAGAGAGGGCAGTGGTGGCTCTGGGAGGTGGAGCTGGGCAGTAAGTGGGTATAACCCATGTCCTGCTTGCACCCCAGGTTATCTATTTGACTAGGCCATCCATGAACAGAGCTGCCCCATTTGGGATCAGGGTCAGACAGGTCAGCCCAGAGGCCCCAAGCCTTCTCCTCTTAGTCCCTCTGTTAAGCTCTGGTCAAGTGAGGAGATTAATTCAGCCCAAGGGATTCTCAGGTTGCTACTGAAAATCCCAGACTCTCCAAATCAACGGCCACTTTTGAAACAGTGACCTTAGCAAGCAGGGAGCTATTGCCCAGAGTCTTGGCAAATTCATTGTGTGTGCGCCATATGTTCATAGTGCATTGGCTCCAGGGGGTGCTAAGTGCTGCATCCCCATCACTGACAGTAGCTGCTTGCTTTGGTATCTTCTCTGAGGGGCTTAATCTCTAAGATGGGAATGAAATGAAACAAGAACCAGCCTTGAAGATCCCTTCTGGAGGCTTGCCAACCTGGCTGGAACTGCACAGCTCCTGAGTGACAATGTGGGTGAGTGGACAGATCCTTGCCTGGGACTCAGGAGCCCTGGGCTCTGGACCTGACTAAGTGGCCTTGGACAGGTGACTTTCTAGCTCTGTGCCCCAGTTTCTCTGGGAATAATGATGCTTGCCTCCCCTGTAAAGCATACTGAAACCTGCCAATGAAAAGTGCTGTGTTTTTAGGAGCAGCGGTGCAGAACTCCAGGGTTTTGTACTCCTATTGGAGAGGATCTCCACCTCTTCAGTAACCAGACCCTTGCACCACTTCACAGCATAAGCAGGGAGGGGTGGCTGTAACAGCTGGCACCTGTGTGTGATCCCATACTGAGAGGTCCAGCTGCTTCCTTTGGTCTAGGATGAATAACAGGTGCTCTGTGTCTATGCCACAGATCACAATCTTGCACCTCTTTAGCAGGGCTTTCTGAGTGATTCATTCAGGGATTACAGAGTGCTCTACACATGTACACTACCCATCCCTGATGCAGGGTGGGGTTATCCACCCAGGACTGGAACCCATGTGTCCTAATTTTTTTTCAGGTCCTGCTGTAGCCACCAGCAGGTACTTAGTTTTACCTTTGGTTGCATCCCACAGTGATTCTGGTGTGCCCAGGTGCAATGCTGCACAGCATCAACCAAGTTATGCTCACTTGGTAGGGGTTGGCCTGCAAAAGGTGTGAGGAGTTGGTTGCACAACTGAATGAAATAAAATATTTATTGCTCTTCCACCTGGGAGGGAGGCCAGTTGCAGACACAGATTATGACCACAGTTTGTGGTAGCAGCATTTCCTGTAGAGAAAAGGGGAATGTGTCTGGATTCAATCCATGACCCCTTACAGCCTTCCTGGCTTCATGCCCTCTAGGACAATAGGGAGCCCCTGTCAGCTCACATATGCACTATCCTCTGCTCAGTAAGCTTTCCCCTGGTGCTGCCCTTGTCTGCACCCTCTTGACATGTTGATTCCAGCAGGAACAAAGCAGCTAGGCAGGATATAGCAATACCCTGCTTCTCTCAGCCAGGATAGATATAGCTGGACTTTTGGCTTCAGAGCCTAGGTCTCTAGTAAATGAATTAAGAGAATTGCCCGTTAGCTAGCAGTGTGCCTTGGAGATGCAACAGATCTAGTTCAGTTCCTGGCAATGTGATCCTGAGTAAATCTCTCTCTCTCTCTCTCTCTCTCCTTTTTCTTGTTTATAAATTGTGGGATATGAGCTCCTCCTCCATGAATTCGTGCAGCATCCTGATCTCCAAGCACCTCTCTAAATATAAAAATAGAGCAGGGAGCAGCTACTTGTGCAAGGCTGCCTAGCATTTGTGGTTATAAACGATTCCTGTGATTGTTTTTAGAAGTATCTCTTATTTGCAGCCTCTGAAATCCAGAAGGAGGGAAAAGAAAAGGCCTAGAGGCAGAAAAATGCCTTTTCTTTTTCCCCATGAAATCCTGTTCTTTGCTAGAATGTAAACCAGTAATTCTCAACTTTTTTCAGACTTGAAGCACCCCTTAATAGACTCAAGACACTTTCCAATAAACTCAAGGCACCTCTCAGTAAATGGCAGCTCTAGTTTTTTACTTGTTTTTTGCTTAAAGAAAATTAATAGAGCAATTTCCCTGTTGCAAAGAACTCAGAAAGACCACAGCTGCTCAGGATGTTTTTAATGCTATTGATTCCTGTTTGAAATCTCTATCTTGTGCATTGCATTTGCACTTCTAACTGTGCTAACATTGGATGGAGCCCCATGGCACCCTTGAAAGGATCTCAAGGCACCCCAGGGTGCTGAGACACCCTGTTGAGAATCACTGATATTAAACACTTGAAAACTAACAGTGTCCCCCACCCCCATTGACTCAGCAAAACATTGGCAGCAGCCAAAATAAAGACTGACCAGAAAAGAATATTCTAAAGGCCCAGGCCCAGCTGCTGCAACACAGGGGCATTAGGAGCCTGCAGCAAGCAGCTCCTCCTGGAGAGGGTAAGAGAGCAGGGTCATGGTTTTCTGCCTGCCAGACCCTGTACATGGCCATCACAGGAGATAGGAGCTGCCCTAAACTGGGTGGAAGGGGAGTGTGAAAGAGTGAGCTGTATAGGATTGCCCCAGATCCAGAATGTGATCCTAGGCCATCCCAAAGTAAAAGCCTCTTCCTAACACTAAGGCAAGGCTGACAGTTGAGGGCTCCAACACTGCTACTGGTGTGTGATGGTATGCCTTGCTGATGGTCCTATTTCATTTTTGCCTTGAAAAGCCACTGGGGAATTAAAAACAAAAATACATAATGAAGAGAATGCCCTTTGCATAAATTGCAAAGTCAAATATTAGAAAACAAGGACATGGCAGAGTTTAGGCTGCCTGTACCATTTTAATCTCTGACTCATAGGTATCTCTGTGGTCCCCCAGATATAACACTGCCATGAAACACTGAAGTACTAGCATTCAAATCTTACAGTTAGAAGCTAAAGCAGAGACATAGCCCTTGTCCATGTCCTATGGCCTGTATCCATGTCCCTTGTCCTTGTTTAGGCCTTTGGGTCTAAAAAGGAAAGCACCCCTCCAAAAACGTCAGCTCTTAGATTTCACTCATGTTTTGAGTGCAGAAAAATAACAGAGCAATTCTTCTGCTGCAGAGAACTCAGACCACAGAAAGGCAGACTGTTTTTAATACTGTGGATTCCTATTTCAAATTTCTGGGTTTATCTTGTGAATCATGTTCGCACAACTAACAGTGCTACATTGCATGGCCTCTTTAAAAGGATCTCAAGGCACCCTAGGGTACTGTGGCACTCTGCTTGAGAATCACTGTTCTAGTCACACTAGAAGGCTGTCGCACACCAGGAAACTGAACCCCCAGGTCTTAAGTTAGTGTTCAAGCCATAGGAAATGGCATCCCTTCAGCTGGCCCAGTCCTGTAATCAGCCATTACATGATCACACTATTCAATTTGCAGTGCTCTCTGCCTTGTATACTGGAGGGAGGGAGCCAGAACTGGGCAGTGAATGAGACTGTTTGTAGGATCTCTGCCTTGTTTGCCACAGAATTTGGAAGGCAGGTGGAGAAGGTGGCAGGGGAGTGCAAGAAGAGCAAGTGTAGTCTGTGGTTAAGGAGGTGACTGGCATAAGCAGCAACTTGGTTCATTGCTGCAGCCCTCCCACGTGCCTCTGGGCCAGTCACACCAAAATAGTGGCAGGCAGCCATTAATAGTGGGTGCCTCCTTTTTTTTCAGATGCTGAGCTAGAGACTTTAGGGCCTAACATACAGAGTTAAAACCTCACTTGTGGAACTGGAGTTGATGAATGCTGAGGATGCTTGGTGGCTGAGGCAATATGGGCTGATGAGCACAAGGCTGAGAGTCAGATGGTCCTCAGTTATAAGTCTAGTTTGTCCCTGCATGGCCCTAGGCAGGCTTTTATCTCCATATCCCTCATATGTAGTGGAGTAATGCTCTCTTATGTAACAGTGGAGCTACGGAGCTAAGCTCATTAATATTTGTGAGGCACTCAGATGCTACTCTAGAAAAGACCATGAAGAAATGAATAATTCCTTATTCAGTTCTTGGGTGCTGGCAGTGAACACAGCATGAGCCACATGCTGAAGGATGCGGATCAACAGAAATTCCAGACAGCTGCCTCATGCCCAGAGCAAGACTAGCCTGTGCAGTGAAAAAGATGGGGTTCTTTGCAAAATGCAGTAAGCACCTCCGTCCATGGAGATTCCAGTGTTGCAGGTATGGAATAGGTAGAAAAGTGGTTGTCTTGGCCCCTCCTGTCTTCACAATGCTTGATTTTGCAACCCCAGCCAGATTTCTTTATCATATTCTTTTTGCATGTAATGGACTCTCCCCATTGGTGGGGTCTGGTTGGTAGAGGGGAGTCACTTAGCCAGACTGTCACATACCCGGCACTCAGCATTAAGATCCTTGCAAGAGTTCTGCTTTGTTCTGGGTCTGGTACTGACTGACTGGCTGTGCAGAGCCATTATCACCAAGTTCTTCGCCATACCCCACCTTGACTGTCTACCCAGGAAGCTCATCCCTTAAAGGCCTTGTCTGCACCTCTGCCTGAGAAATAAGACCCACATGCTCAGTTCCACTCCACCCATGGGCAGACCTGCCAATAGGGCACTACAGTGGGCATAGAGGAGTCCTGTTGTGCCCACCATGACAGTGGCATTAGGGGGCATGCCCAAGACCCTTCTTTGCCAGCTATGCTGCCTAACTGCCAGGCCTGGGCACAGGTGGAGTGGGGAGGGGGGTGGTTGTTCCTAGGCTACTGAGTCTCAACCAGGGTACTGCAGCACTCTGGGGTGCCTTGAGATCCTTTCAAGGGTGCTGCACAATATAAACACAGCTAGGTGTGCATATATGATACACAAATTAAACCCAGAGTTTTCAAATAGGAATCTGTGGTGTTAAACACAATCTGAGCTGTTGTGGGCTTGCTGAGCTCTTTGCAGCAGCAGAATGGCTCTGGTAGTCTTCAGTAGTCAGAACAACAAGGGAAAAGGAAGAGCTGGCATTTCCCAAGGCCAGACTTGCTTTGAGTTCAACAAGGGGTGCCTCAAGCCAAGTAAGGGGTGCCTTGAGCTTAAAAAGAAGGTTGTGAACCACTGTCCTAGGCAGCCATTCCAGGCATGGCAGGGATTTGCCCTAGGCCACAGTCCCCAACACCACAAGCCTTACCTTGACTGCCCCTACCTAGTGCCCTGTGGCATTTCACAGGTTGAGAATCTCTCCACCCCCCACTCAGAGCAAGTCATCAACAGGATTCAAAGAGCCATGTGCATCTTTTTCTGGAACTCCACATGGGAGAAAGTGGTGAGGACCATGCTGTTCAAAGCAAAACGGTACGGAGGCAGAGGAATGCCAGACATCCTGCTGTTCCTCTGGGCCAAGTACATGAGCCGGATTTGCAAACTGGCAACAGGGACAGAATCCAAAACAGCCCACTTTGAAAAGTGTTTTGCAGGGAATCCACTGCAACAGTGGCGGGTATACATGACAACTAACACGAGCCCCTGGGCCATGGAGTCTCCATGGTTCTACGAGGTCCTGAAACACTGCTGTGATAATACAAACTGCACGACGAGGCCCCAGCAACCCTGGTGAACCACCACAATGTATGAGAGGTGGTAAGGAAAATAGACATCATATTGCTCATGGACCTACTACCTGGGGACATCTGCCAGGCTGTGTCAGAAGGAATCTTCTATAAAGACCTGCAGGAGCACAGAGATTTGGACTGGCAGGTGGCCCACCGGGCACTCCTTGTGAAGGCATGGAAAAACAGCGCAGGACAGGGAGGTCCCAGGCAATCCTGCCAGTGGAAGACAGAAACAATTAACCACCTCTTCTGGAACTGCCCATACACCAGAGAGGTGCAGAAGAAAGTTTGGGTACTCCTGGTTTGTAACCCTGATCAGAGAGGCATGGGCACTTGACTAAACAGCAAGGGGCATGACAGTCCATTTCAACCAGTTCATCCCCCGCTTCAAAAATGTCCTGTGGTCTGGACAAACAGGGAGGTGTTTGGGGGGTGGGGGCTCAGGGGAGGGAACTGAGGGAGACTTTTATGAAACTCTCATGTTGTCAGGGGAATGGTGATAGGTGTGTGGGTGTGAACTTCGTACTGGGACTAAAATAGTTTAACTGTTAAAGTGTGTTTTTGGTCTGTCAAGCGAACCACGGTGGTCACATGACAGATTGCTACAGGTACGGTTATGTTTATATCTATATATATCCAGCGTTCTCGCTCTCTCTATCTCACTCTCTCTCTATAGTTGCTTATGTATATAGAAATAAGTATTTTTGCAAAAAAAAAAAATGTCCTGTGGAAGACCAGGAACTTGCTCTCAAACAGGCACACAAACCTCCCAGTCAAGGACTGTATTACAGCGTGCCGGAGCGAGATGTACTGGTGTTACAGGAAGACAGTAGAACTGGATGGGAAAGAGGTGGCGGACATCCCATGGAAAAGAGGGGACCAGCATAGACCTTTCAGAGGCGAGCTCTCTGAAAAGAGTAACGAGGACGACTAGATTATGAACAAGCAGGAGGGGGAAGAGGGGAATGAGGTAGTCCTTTGGGTAACTGTGATGGTTTCAAGGGGATGGTGATGGGTGTGCGGTCTTTGTAACAGGATGATGGGTGATGTAACTGTAACAGTGTGTTTTTGGACTGTCAAGGGAAGCAGTGCGGTCACAGGACAGGTTGTTAGAGATAGTTACTTGTGTGTGTGTGTGTGTGTGTGTGTGTGTGT
>NW_017728949.1:640767-731540 GCF_001723895.1 Crocodylus porosus
GGGGTTCTGCAAGGGAAATTTTTGGCCATCCGCTGCCCCGTTCTGGAGGTGCACACAGGACTGGCAGGCACAGGCCCTCCTCTAGCTGTGAGTGAAAAAGGCCTTGTGTTTTGAAAGAAAGCCACTCATGACTTCCTCTCCCCTCTATGGGGCTGGTGGGTGACATTTCTGGGCCTCTTCCTCTCAAAGAAGAAATGTTTCATCCTCCAAAGTTGTTCTGGAGGTGGGAGTGTGAGGAAGCCAGAGATAAGGGCAAATTTGAGAGGGCTGTTCCGCCGCCATCACACGTACAGCCACCCACAAGCCAGCCTCGGGAGCTCTGCAGGAGTCATAACTTTCTTTTATGCCTCTGTTACCTTAGCTGCCTGCCTACAGGGGCCTGTACCTTGCAAAATGAAACAGAGCTTTCCCTCTGCTTCCAAAAGAAGAGCCTTTTTAAAGGGGTGACTTCAGGTGGACAGGCACAGGGTGAGGAATCCCTATGGCAGGGCTTGTGGGTCTTGATGTGACCTGAGGCTTTCTCCTCCTTTGTGTAATTTGGTTGGGTGCCTCTATCACTTGAGGCTTGGGGAGGGACAGGTACTTAGGGGTTAAATTCTAACCCAGAGGTCTGGTGTCTGATCCATTCCTGGCACATCCTAGAATTGAGATATTTTGTAACCTGTCATTTACCAGATAGCATCATCGGTCTGTCTAGTCCACTCTCCTGCTTCCTGCAGTCACCAGCTCCTGAGGCTTCACTGCAAAGGTTTTTTGGGGGGGAGGGAGTGTGCCTGCATTTTGTCAGTTGTAAAGCATGCAGCCAGTGGTATGGTGCTGCCTCTGGGAGTGGATTAAACCTAGCCTTCTTGACCACTGCAGGAAGCAGCTGGGACATGGAAGTGGGAGAGCTCATTGCATCTCATTCAGAACTTGCTTCATCTTTGCCTCCTTTAGCAGGGATTCCAAAAGTTTTGTATATGCTTTTATTAGGCAGTGCCTTTTCCCCTTTCTCCACAGATAGGCCCAAACAGGCAGAAACACTAAGTTTTCACAATCACTAACACACTTTGAAATCTCCAGGACCTCATCAGTTCCCTCATAATGCTGCTTCCTTCCAGGCTGGGTAACAATGGGTTTGACATTTCTTGTTTTATAAAAAGTCCCCATCTCTGCTACCTTCCTTTTTCAGTACTAGCTGTATCATGGGTTGAACTAATCAGACCATGGCCCAGAGCTGCCTGTTGGGATAAGCTCATTGTTTATGAGACCGTAATGATAATGTAGTGCAAATGGTATTTTTTTACCTCTTATCCCACTCAGGAATCCCCTGTGTTTGCTTTACTTGCTCCTGCTGTGCCTGGCTCTGGTGCTGTATTACTCACGGGGAATCCTAAATCATCTCTTTGGGGATCTTCCCTGATCAGTCCTGCTCTTTGCCACCTCATGTTACCATGTTCTACTTGACTAACTTTTACTCTGGGTTGGGGTAACCCTTTCAAAGTGCATTAAGTGCATAAGTGATTTTCAATTAGACTCAAGGTCCTAAGTGCCTTTTGGAAAAGACCTTGGCATCGAAATGTCATTAGATGATTTTGAAAGTGCAACTGTTTGTCTTGGCTGCATCTGTTACACTTCTAGTAAGGCTTAGTCCTATTACAGTCTGTAGTCTTATGGTATGGAGTCTATGAGGAGCACTTATTACAGAGACTGCAGGACCAGGTCCTTTAACATTTCCAGACTGCTCTTTTCAGTTCCTGATGTTCTGCCCAGTCCTTCAGCATGTTCAAATCCACTTGGAGTTTCTCACAGTCTCCTTCCTTTTCGTTTTTTAAAGGATGGCTGGGAATGCAGAGGACTGGGCTTGATGGCCAAGGGGGCCCCTTCCAGTCCTGTGACAATCATGTGTCTCAGTCACCCGGCTGGGAATGAGACTAGCTAGGGTCAGTTGATACCTATGCTGTGGCCTCAGGCAAGTCTGTTCCTCTGTGCTTCAGTTTCACTGCTAGGCTATCCCTATGTTACCATCTTGAAGGGGGCGTGGGTGCCTTTGTTCAGTGATTGCAAACTGTTTTGAGAGGGTCTGATTGAAAGTGCTTGAGAAGATTGGCAAAGTGCTGCTAATGGTGATATACTCCTGGTCCCCTCCCTCCCTTTGAGAAGCAGCTGTTCCCCAGGGCCTTTTGTTGCCAGTCCTTTATCCAGTCCCTGATGTATACCACTTTATTTGGTCACTATGTATTTCCATAAAAAAAAAAAAAAGTGTTTTTTGGCTTTAGGGTCATCCAGGCTGACTTTCTGCACAGCTTGGGTGAGAGAACTTGGTCCAGGAACGTCTACATTGGGCCCAGAACTTCTGGTTGAGCTGGAGCATAGGAAGGCCCTGTTGAGAGGGGGATGAGCGGCCTGTTTTGATCCAATTTTTCATAAAGTTATAATCACTCACCTTGCATGTTCTCCAAAAGGCTGGGAGGAGGGGGAGGTCTAGTTCTGGAATTCAAAGGGAATAGGAGAATGTGGGAACATCTAGTATGCTGCTTCAGCTCCCTTCTCCCCTCCCCACAATGTAGAGGGAACCAAGCCAAGGACCCAGAAAACACCTCCCACCCTCTCTTTCCAAAGGCTGGAAAAATCTGTGCTCTCACTAGCAAGGGAAGGACACTCGGCACTCCATTTCTGCAGCTTTCATTGTAGAACTGTAAACCTTCCAGCTGTTACAGTCATGATGTAAAGTTCCCAAATGTGACTGGAGGAGAACAAATGCAGGCTGCTGTCCTGAGTCTGCAGAGTCCTCCAGTCTCCCTGAAGAGATTTGTTGCTTTGAGCAGCGTGAACTTAGCAAAACTCTGGTCACTTAGCACTGCTGCTCTTTAGCACCTGCTGGGTGGCCCTTAAACCCAGAAGGGAAGGCTCTGACCAAAGCTGGAAAAGTTCTTTCCAAGCCTTGCTGTCTTGCACCAATTGCAGGTGGGAGTGATAGGCATCAGTTCTGGAATGTCTTACTTGCCTACAGCCAGACGCTGCAATCTGTGACCCCTCCATCCCTTGGCATGAAAAGAGATGTTTTCTGTGGCAGTCTACTGTGTGTGAGTCTTTCCTAGGGGATCTGCAAAATGAAGGTTATATGTGGGGGCTTTGAAGTTTTGCCCAGTTCATTTGGTCAAAACTTGCCCTGTGTCTGTGTATCTGTGGTTATAGGATGCATATGATTTTGGACATGGAAGGAACTGTATGAGAGTGTGATTTTAAATGTGCTATCAGTGTGTGATATATTGAATGGTGAACAAGGTCAGCTGGCTACTGGTGTCTATCTGCTGTAGGCAGGTGCCCATCTCAACATCTGCAAGATGGGGATTGTGAGGCTTACTGAATGCTTATCAGGTGTGTTGAGACCCAAGGCTAAAACATGATTGAGAAGGACAGAGTGGCATTAGTATAAAAATATTGTCTTGTTTCTGTCCAAACCCACCAGCATCTTGAGAGCAGCCTCTGAGAGAAAGTTTACAGCAGCAAGTGGTTTGGTTTTTTTTTCAGTAGTAGGAGAACTCCATGTGTTGTGCAACTTTCATGTCCCAATCTCTCTTCCTCCTTCCCTTCCTTTTGTTGGACTCCCCCATGTTCAGTAACTGTTATTGCATCAGAATTCACCTCCTGTACATTGACTGTGTGCTTCAGCGTTCAAAGACTGGCCTATCTTTAGCTCCTGGTCCTCCTGAATATGCATTTGGACATTCATAAGTCCCTCTGAAGAATTTCCTGTAACATCAGGTTTGTGAGTAAAATGTAGCCCTCACCACTAGAAGGTCGAGCATATTGGTTAGATCATAGTTTATTCATGAGAGGAATTGGCCTGTCTGTGTTGTACTGTGGGTGCAATTTAGTTGCATACGATCATGTGATCTTCTGGCAGTATCTGCTCCTGATATCTGTGGCTGCCTATTGCCCACATGGCCACTTCTGGCAACAAAAATGGTGAGGCTTTGCTGGGCTGCCTTTTTTAGGCAGCTTCAGCTGCAGTAGCCTAGGAGCTCCATCTGAGTTCCCATGCACTGCATGTAACCAGTCAAACCTAATGAATTAGTCTTTGACCTCCTGAGACTTTGCTTGCAACCAGTAGGAAGTCAGTGGTGTTTATGGGTTGAATTCTTCCTGTGGCATCAGATGTTGCTCAGGACATGAACCAGGCTCCACCATCTCTGTAGGTGCTGGGCTGCTCGTCCTCTGTGGGCTTCAGGCTTTTCTGCAGGCCGCACCTCCAGGCAGCAATGAGGCTTGCCTTTCCCAGCAGCCTGGGCATTCTCAGTGGGAGCTGTAACACCTGCCTGCAGCAGGCAAAAAGAGGCCCACCAGGTTGGCAAGGGAGCCTTGCTTTGGGGGGGAAATCCAATTATGGGAACATAAGGGTGTGAGTTTACATTACCACAGGTCAGTCAGAAGAGGCCCAGACTCATACTAACAGGGATCCTGTGGGTGCTGACAGGTGTAATGCACAGCCCAACCAAGAGGGTCTGGGGACTGGACTAGCAGGTATTGCTGCTGCAGGTCAAGACTGAGGGGCATTGGCAAAGCAGTGTGGGAAGCCAAGGCCTGAAGGAGCAGGCTGTCTGTGGGTTAGGACTGTGGTTGACTCTTGACTCTAGGCAGTGTTTTCAGTTTTTCATGGTTTAATAACTAATTGTCTTTCCCACACAGGGAGAATCCCAAGGCAGAATAACTCTCCTGCTAGTGCTATTCCATAACAATGTACTTATTGTGGCAAAACTCCAATATGTAGATACACCAGCTCAGAAATATTACTTTGCATTAGTAGTGAAACAATTGTTCTGGAAAAAAAATTGGCTTTATTCCATCATAGCATGTCCACATGGGGGCTGTTCTGGCCAAGAGACGATCCAGCGGGGTACACTATTGCCCTTTGATTCCTGCTCCACCTGAAGTTTAAAACCAGCTCCCTGGCAGTGGCTGCAGCATTTCTAGTCAGGCAGTGCTGAGGGAGTCAAATGACTTCATGGCTCAGTATAATCTACTGGTCCCTTCTAAATTCTTCATTTCCATAAGTGTTAATGTCCCTCACATTTTTTTAATTGTCTTGATGTTCCACCTATTAGGCTATCCTTTATTTGCAATTCTACTGTCTGTTAACTGCTCATGGCAATGAACCTCCTATTTCACAATCTTGTGGACTGTTTTTAATTCATTCCAATGAAGCTATATTTGTTTTTACTTCAATACAACCCTAGGCCCTTAGCATATTAGTAAAGCTTCTCGTTTATTTTTAACTAGAGAGAAATGTTTTTTGTTTCATTTGTCATGATGCACCTCACCATCTGCATCCCATTTTCAAAATTCTAGATCAGCTCATGGTTTTGGCATAGCAACAGCAGCCTGGTTATTCTGGTACAGCTCTTCCAGTCCATTTTCCTGTGCAGACAAAACCTTAACCCTGAACTTGGCTACTGGATTTTTTTGACTGAGACAGCATCTTCCCTCACATTCTGTCTGCAGTCCTGACTGCTGGGGACTTCCCTAGTACGGTTGAGCTATGCCAATAGGAATTTGCTACAATTCCCTAGTAAGTACAAATCTTCCTCCTCCTCTTCCTCACTGCTCCCTGCCCCCCAGACCCTTATCTCTGACGTGTACTAATACAGAGGAAGGTGCAGGAAGAGATTAATGGAATTGTGAATTGAGGGCAAAGCTGAAGGTAGGCAAACACCAGCTGGGGCTGCAGGCAAAGCTGTCCAAAAATAGCTGAATAAGTTTTCAGCTGAGCTGGAAAAACTACCTGACCCAGCACTTGCAATAGCTTCATTAAGGATTTGGTTCTGGCTCTCTGTGCACAGCATGGGAAATGGGTTTTGGAGTGGGGGAGCTAGGTGAGGATGGGTTGTTGTTAATCCCACCTGGGGATAATACCAGTGTATGCTGGGGACCTGTCATTTTCAGTGATGGATCTTTCGTATGTGGATCTTCCTCTCTCCCTGTGATATATAACTTGGGTGGGATTGTGAGACAAGGTGAATCTCAGAGGCTTATCCAAACCCTAAAGGTGTTCCAGACATGTTAGCAGGAAAAGCAAAGATCAGCTTGGTGAGTTTGTGGAGTAATGTGCACCACTCTTAAGCAGTCTTAATGAACAGTGAGTCTGCTGTAGGGAGGGTCATACACTAACATCTTGTCAGGTAACAGAACCATTCTTGGTGTATCAGGTCTGCCTTCATGCTGCTGGCTAACAAAATTGCCATGATGATCCTTACACCCACTGGATCATATTGTTGGGCCATCTAGCCTGGCCTCACACTCCTACTACACCAGACTGTGGTCCAGTAGGGGTCAAGTTCTTCAGACGGCTCAGGGCCAGGTACACAGAACAGGATCCAAAGAACCAAGAGCCCAATCTACTGAGCTCTCTTGAAAATCCAGGATTTGTTCTGACCTGACCTGGGGGATGAGCAGTTTGCAAAGATGCTGACTCGAGACCAGTGGTTTTCAACCTTATTTAGACTTGAGACAACCCTTGATAGACTCAAGGCACCTCTCAGAAAATGCTAGCTCTTAGTTTCACTCTTTTTTTTTTTTTTTTTTTATGACTAGTTCTTCTGTTGCAAAAAACTCAGAAATTTCACAACAGGTCAGAATGTTTTTATCCCATCTGAAAATTCTGGGTTTATTTTGTGAATTGTGTTTGCACACCTCACAGTGCTAAATCAGCACCCTTGAAAAGGTCTCAAGGAACCCTAGGATGCCATAGGACCCTGCCCTGGTTGAGAATCACTGTTCTAGACTTAAAAAAAGTGATATACGGAGCCACTGTAGCACATGGTTCAACATCAGAATAATTGATATATCTAAAAAATCATTGTTCATGAGGAAGTGTTTCATGGGAGTGTTTCTAATGGGACTCTACAATGAACTGTCACTGACCCAGAGCAATTCTTTATATTCTTAATTAACAAGGACATGTCACTGATAGAGATTGATGCAGACTGTTTGGTACCCTGGGCAAACTGAACAGTGTACACTCCAGTGTAGCCAATGGAGTGCATAGGACATTTTAATAGCTGGGGGCTATATCATGGGAAGTTGTGACTCTGAAAGGCACACTGGGATCATAGTAGAAACCAACTGGATGTAAGCTCCCAGTGCAAAGTATTGGCTAAGCTCTGGTTTATATCTCTGTTGGGATAGGCACAATCTGTCAAACAGCTGAAAATTACTCCCAGAGTTCACTGAGCTGTGCTGGCACAAATCAGTTTTTTGGAAAGTCCTCATTCTTTCATAAAACTAGTATCGGTTGTGCTGTAAAATGATGCTGTTGTCACCACCAGTTGCATCTGCTTCACATGGGGCCTGCTCCCTGGTGTAGACTATACTAGGTATTAATAAGAGAAGAAAGTCAGGTAGGAGCTGGACAAGGTGTTCCCTCTCTGTGTGGCTTCAGTGAGACCCATTGTTGGAATAGTTTGGTGACTACACTTCAAACCTGCTGCAGGTATGCTGGAGGAGTTTCACAAAAGAGCTATACAACCATTTGAGAACTGGAAAACTTGCCTTAGTGAGAAATTGGAGAAGCTCAGTAGATATAGTTTGACCAGAAAGAGGTTAAAGGTGACTTGATTGGGATCGCCAAGTACCTGGCGGGTGTATGTGGGGGAGGGATTTCTGACCACAGTAGATCTTTTAATCCAGCGGACAAAGTATTGGATCCAAGTTAGAGCACCTGGAAACTGACACTGGACAAATTCAAGCCAGAAATAAGGTGCAACTTAAGACTGAGGTTAATTTAACTTCAGGAATAGCTTCTCCAGGCATGGGGTAGATTCTCCTAAAACCTATTTCACTCAAAATGGCAGTGTAGCTCAGCCAGGGTTATAGACTGAGACCCCCTGGGTGAGTTTCCCCTTGCCTGTGTGACGTGGGAAGTCTGAGGAGATGATTTTAACAATCCCTTCTGGTCCTTCAAGCAATGACTCTATTCTCCAGTTTGCTGTGTCTCATTCCTGGGATTCTTCGTGGGGCAATTCTTCAGCTGTGTCATCTGACCTACCTTGGAGCCCAATCTCTGTTGACTCTCCCTTCTGTCAGGCCCACATACTACTAAGCAGGTTGAACCTACCTACTATGGCATTCAAGTAGATTTAAACCAGGCTCCCCACCTTCAAGTCTGCAAGTGAGGGATCGTCCTGAAACAGTTCTACCTACACCCTTTCTGGTAGTTCCCAGCTAGGCGCCCCCAGCCCGGGGCTGTCTCTGCATGGCTCATGATGTCAGTGTGTAAGGAGGGAGAACCTGGGACTCCTGGGCAGGTGGGAAGCATGTGGGAGGGTGTTTGAGAGGCTGGGACTAAAGCGTGTCTGATCAATCAAGTTTACGCCATGTGCAGAAAGAGGAGCTGCTGCTTGTTCTTAAAATAGAGCCGGGAGCGGCAGGTGGTGGTGAGGCCCTGGTCACAGCAATATGCTAAGCAGCCTCAAGTGCCTTAGCAACTCCTTGCCTTTCAGCAAATGGAGCATGAGTGACGGGGATGCGTCATCTCTGGCTCCAGCCTTATTTTTCTGTTCTCAGTCTGTTGCCAGCACACAGAGAAATAAGAGAACCCATGCAGCAGGTTGGGGCTAGGGGGAATACCGCAAGCTTAAGAATCTCCTCACTCCATGGCACAAGGTGAGCTTAGTTCCCTGCCCTTGTAGCTTGCCTTGGAGGTCATTAGCTACAGGGTCTGTAGCTTTGGAAACCCAGACAGAAGCCAGTGCAGGCCTCAAAGACCTTGAGTCTGAATACTGCTAACGACTATCTTGAAACTGGTCATTGCAGGCAGCACCAAGCTGGGAGAACCCCCTCTTCATTGGAAGCCTAGCTTAGTCACTGTCACAGTTCCTGTGTTGGAGGTAGACAGGGCCCCATGGTTGGGTGGGTAGCCAAGCTGGGATTAAGCCTTTGCTGCTGCCAGTGCAAAGTGCCTACTGTGCTCCTGGGAGGGGCTTGGTGGGAATGGGGCAAGAAGCCTGCTCTGCTAAAGACTGTGGGCCTCAGCAGTAAACCACTTCTCCATTTTAAGGGTCAACGCTGCAGGATGCTAAAATCTCTCATACCCAGCAGAGGTGGTTGTGCCACCTACGTTGCTGCATGGGTGCCAATGCTTGCTCTGCCGAGAAAGAATGTCCCCAGCAGAGCAAGCTTATAGCAGGTGCTAGGCTCCAGTTCAGCTTCTTACAGGCTCTGGGCCAGGCAGGTCTGGTTTTGCAGTACAGGATGACCAGGGACAGCTTTGGAACTGCCAGTAGAGACCAGGACCGTGTTGTGCCAGGCATTGTGCAGGTAGAGAGTGAGAGGCCTAGACCCCAGGGCTCATGGAAAGGTCGGGAAATGAGAGGGAGGCATATGGCATGGCTATGGCATGTCCAAGGTCATCCAGAAGGTCTGTGGCAGAGCTGGAAGTAAAACCCAAATCCCCTTGTCCAGTGTTCTGCCCACTAGGCCATGCTGCACAACTGGTCATCTCTAGGGGCAATGTCCAGGCTGAAATTCATAGCCTGGCTACATGTGGGTCTGTCCCACATCTTGGGTGGGAGGCAGTATACATAATAGTGAGAGACAGAGGTGACATGTTGGTTCACCCTCACTCCCCCAAGCACAGTTAGACATCTGTCCCCTTCCAGAGACTAGAAAAGACCTCTCAGGTCTGTGAGGCCTGTCTTCTTGCAGCTGCCACTTCATCCAGTCCATTTCATAAGCTCATCAAGCTCTGTCTTGCTGCTTAGTTTCCTTTCTCTCTCTTCCTACAGGGCGGCTGTTCCAGAGCATTGCACCTTTGCTGGTTAGAAGCCTTCTTCTAAGCCCCAACCATAAATATTTATTCAAAACCAGTTCATCCCCATTTGTTCTTAAACCAATATTGTTTCCTTTGTTTAAGCAGCTTTTCTTAACCTTTTTAGACTCAAGGCACCCCTTGGAAAATGCCAGCTCTGAGTGTTCACTCATTTTTTGACAGTAGAAATAGAGCATTTTTTCTGGTTGCAATGAGCTCAGAAAGACCACAATAGGTCAGAATGTTTTTAACATGATTGTTTCCTATTTGAAACCTCTGGGTTTATTTTGTAAATCATGTTTGTGCACCTATCAGTGCTAACAGTGTGTGGCACCCCAGAAAGGATCTCAAGGCACCCCAGGGTGCTACAGCATTCTGGTTGAGAAGCAAAGATCTAGTATTTTCTTTATCTGGTTTTAGAGGCACTGCACAGTGGGGTCTCCACAAGGCCCACTCTGACTGGGACTGGGAGCAGAAAGACTTCCATCCCTGAGTAAAGGGGGTCCTATGGAGTCCTGCAGCTTTCTTCTATAGTCTGGCTTTCTGGGTGACATGTAACAACCACCAAGGACAACTCTTGGTCTGTGCCTAAGTGTGGTTTCCATTGCAGGATGTCTCTTCCAGCTGCTTTGCCTCCCAGAGTGATGCTCTACTCACACACATCCTAGGGGTTTCCAAACTGTACTTGTCACCCTGACTCAGCAGAAATAACCCTCCTCTGTTTATGCAGATTTGTAATGTGGAGACTTAGGGGGCCTTGGCAAAGAGGCCAGGGGTTTCCATGATGGATCCTGGGCAGTCCTGCCTGTTTATGGCAACCTAATGCACTTTATAGCTCTGCATACCATGTTCCCTTCTTCACCTTGTCACTCTCAGTGGTGTCACTGTCAGTGTAACCTCTTTGGAAGAAACATTCTCTTCTTATGGCATGGGTGCTGTTTGGTGCTATACCAGCAGCGTTTCCTCCCGACACCCACAGGAAATATGTGGGCAGCTATTCTGTCTTGTGCTGGAGGGCAGGGCCAGGTTGCATTGCTAAACAGCTGCCATTTTCTGTCTACAGAAATGGCAATATTTCAGTGGTAGGTGAAGAGATCAGTTTGGAATGAAAAGCACCATATAAATGTTATGTCTTCAGCTCGTCTCCTCCCCTAACCCTCCCCGAACTCTTAATAACTTATAAGCCCCTGAGATAAATCAAGAGTGAAACACATTGGAGCATTAGAACAGAAAGGGTTATCATGGCACAGACAGCAGAAGCCATCAGTGATTAGCCTAGCAGATGAACAGCTCACCTTGACTAATCAGCTTGACATGCTGGGCTGCAGAGTCCCCTGTGTGCATCTAGTTAGTTTGCAGTGGCTGTTGCAAAGCTTTTGGTTTGTCAGCCAGGACCAATCCCTGGCTTCTGCTTCATCAGTGGAAGAAGGGAATGATGGAAGCAACCATGCAGGACATACTTGGTGGTCATGCCAGTCCATACCAGTGTCAGCCCCGGTCCACACCAGCGCCACAGATCCAGCTCTGCTTTTTTCCTCCACTAGCAATCAGACTCAGAATCACTCTTGGTGGCCATGCAAAGCCAGCTCACAGGCTTTAGACATTTCAGGACAGAACTTTTTCTTGCCCTTGTTTCTGCCCTGGGTTCCTGTACCACAACACCTCTCAGGCTTACCATGGCACTTAGATATGTGGCCAGCGGGGGCTGTTGGTGCATGCAGGCACATAGATGTACAAGATTGCACTTCAGGGGCTCCAGTTCAATCTGGCTGTCCATGAAATGAGTTGGTTTCATCTGAAACTGATGCCCAGTGAAATTGTGTCCGTGTGGTAGCAGTGCCATGCTGTTGCATATGGAAGAGTATGAATATATCTCTGCTCTAAGAAGCCCAGGACTGGGGAGGTGAGTGGTGGTTGCGGGTGGGATTGAGAGGCACTGCCAAAGCTGTGTGAAGAAGTTAGCCTAGTGCCCAGTTACCCTATGGCTTCTAGGTATCTGGTTTTCAGGGGCCCCTGGACTGGCTAGGGGAAGTGGACTGAGCCTAGTGCTCGCCTCTATAGAGTGTGCAATAACTTGAGCTAGTGTTTCAGCTGTCTCTTATGCAGCCTCTGTCCCTGCAGCCAGTGAGGCAACAAGTGCCATATTCCAGCCTGAGGGTGGGAAGGAAATGGTGAAGAGTCGTTATTTTCCTTCCCATCTGCCACCTGTCTTGGTGCCAGCAGGGTGATTCTTGCCAGATGCTTCCCTGGTACCTTTGTTAAAGTGTCATTTAGGAGTGTTTGCTATTCCTGGGGGGAGATGTGCCATCTCCCAGTTGTCTCCCTCCTGCCCTCTCCTACCTGTGCTGCCAGGGACCTGGAATTCAGATGATTGCTTTGGCTGCATAAGCTACTGCCTCCCTCTAAGGTACAGCTGTACTGGGGGTTATCAATAATACAGGCAGCTGCTGCCTGGTGTCTGGCTTAGCACTGGCAGAGATGAACGGCACAGGGCAGATAGGCATAGAGCCAGCTGCTTCGTGGAGTGAATGCAGGAGGAGGAGACAGCACTGGAGCGGGAGAC
This sequence comes from Crocodylus porosus, assembly GCF_001723895.1. Taxonomy (NCBI): domain Eukaryota; kingdom Metazoa; phylum Chordata; order Crocodylia; family Crocodylidae; genus Crocodylus; species Crocodylus porosus. Next base: position 653,118 of record NW_017728949.1, read on the forward strand.
TTGGGTTTGCCCTGATTTGGCCTTGCCACCCCACTGCACCCCCTTGGTGGAGGCAGGATCTGAAGGGCTGAGATGCTAGTGAACCTATCACTAAGCTGAGGAAGGGCAAAGTATGAGAGAGGCCAAACTAGATGCCATGTTCTATAGAATGGGGTAAGGCTATCCTGGGAGGTAGGAATGAGGCCTCTTTATCCTGAATGGGCAGCCTAGTTCAGAACAGACCAGAGGGGCTGGGGTGGTGGGGAACACTGGAGGTGGGACACCAAAGGAGCCCATGAGCCTCTAAAGAATGGAGGCAGAGAGGGAAGGTCATTCTTTTCCTGCTCCCCATTGCTGGCCTTTCCTTTCAACAGGAGAGGGAGCCTTGGGCACAATCCTTCTCTGTGCCTTGCTCCCTTCCTGCCCTGGAGGAGCTGCCTTCTTGCCTATGACCCTCCCACATAGCCCTGCCACATTTCCCCCACCCCAATCAGGGGCCTTTGCCCCATTGCCAGGAGTGCCCAAGCCAAGGGCTCGCCACCCACCACCTTCCCATGAGACTGGCTGTGCCCTGAGATGCCAGGAGCACAATTCTTCTTTGGCAGGAGACTAAACTCACAAGGAGGAGCCCTGACACCTCCTCTCTCTGCCCGAGGCTCACTTACACACTGTTGCCACGTATGACAGTAGTGAGAGGCCCAGAGTAGGGAGGCCACTTCCTGCCACTTGCCTGATGAGCAAGCCTAGCCGGGCCGTTGCGGAGCGCGCGGGAGGGGGATCTCCTGTGAGATGCAGCCACCACCCAGCTGCCACCAGGAAACATGCCGTGTTCTGCTGCTGCGAGGGCTGTGCTGTGCTTTGCAGTGACAGGAAACAGCCTGTGTCATTTGGGTGTGAGGGAGTTGGTTGCAGGTGGCTGGCTTTTCAGCAGCAGGGAGGTCTGGACTGTACAACACCTTTGAGAGAGCACAGCTGGCTCTGGAAAATGGCTGCCAGTGTGTGGAAGTGCTAGAAGTTTGGGGTATTTGCCTGTTGAGTGCCCACATGTGTGCTTTTGTGCACCTTGTTCTTGACACTGCCAGGCCAGTGGCCCACACATGTGGGCTGTCCTGGTTTGTCATGGATGGTGTTTCAGAGACATCATTCTCCTTTGCTCCAATCCCTCACTTGACTGCTCTCACATCCTAAGCCTTTGTGTGAGGTGGGTTCACCTGCCAGGTGTCTTACCTGAGCTTCTGGGACAGGCAACCCCATCCCACTTGTATATGTGTCCTGTGTAGGGACACCACACCTGGTTGGTTCAGGCTGCTCATCAAAACAGGGGCTGTATCTTGCTCTGGATCTGTGAAGCATCTGCACAACAGGGAGGTTCTGCTGGCTCTAAAGCAGCTGCCGTTCCTTTTTGGCTCAGCCCCTCTGGCCTCTTTCTTTACTTGCACAGCAGCCAAAGCTTTCACGTCTGTCAGGAAAGGGCTGGCGTAACTCAGGACAGAGATGAGGACCGGTATCGGCATGGGGTCCTCCTCCAGTGTAGCTAAACACTCCAGCTTGTTCCCATTTCTGGAGGTTTCATACCATGTTCAAACCACTAAACCGCAAGACAAGCTGGAAGCCTGTGAGCTGATCAGTCAGTTCTGGGACAAGCTTCCAGATTCCTGGGTTCTTGCATGACCTTGAGTGAGTCATGTCCTCTCTCTGGGCCCTGGTGCCCTCATCTGGGCCTCAGTGGCCTCATCTGCAAAATGGGATAATAATCCTGACCCATCCCTGCAAAGCCCTTCATGACTCGAGGAGAAGCACAGCACGTTCTCTTTGTTAACAGGGAATTGGTGTGTTTTTTTTGTACTGTACAAGGTTATGGCTGTCTCGCATATGGCAGAGAAATAGAATTCAACTCCCTGCATAAAATGCTACAGAGTGGCTCTGTATGTGCACGTGTGTGTGCACGTGTGTCTGTGTGGGAGGGAGGGTGTACTACGATGGCAAGGGGCTACTATAGGAAACCCTTGTTACAAATGCAGAAAGTCATGAGTTCTGCTTCTGTTCCATCTGCATCTTGCCATTTTCCCTTTTTTGCATTGTGCTTGCCGTTGTTGGACATGATAGTTTCTTTCTTTTGTAAGTGACTCTTCTAATGGCCTCTGCCATAGGCTGTTGTGTTAATGGTTTGATGGGAAACTTGGCTAGAGGGCAAGGATGGGCTGAATAGGAGCACCCAGATGGCACAATTAATGCTAGGATACTCCAAGGGAGGCTGTTGGTGGTGATGCTTCCAGCCCACGCAGAAGCAGGTGAGCTCTCCTGAGCTCTGTAGCTGGGCTCTGGAGGGTGAGAACCTCTAAGCAGCCTCTGGCCTGTAGAACCAGGCTACATTAAATACCAGTGACTTCCAGCTTCTGTCTAATGCCAGCAGCTGAAGATCCCAAAGCACACATATCATTACTGATGTTAACCTGTGCAGTGGGTAACCCATCACCATTATATAGGTGGGGGAGCTGAGTCACCAGACTAAGACACCTGGCACAGAAAACTGATGGGAACCAAGTGGCATCCCTAAAGGGGTGGGGAGCCAGATGGTCTCAGTTGGTAACAACAGGTGTTGAAGCCCAACACTTGTGTCTCTCTTAAGCTGCCATGGGGTAGGACCCAGACCTCTACAAAACCCAGCTGTATTCCCCCTACAAGTCAGGTGCTGCTGCTGGCCCAGTGGAGAATTGGCTTCTGTGTGCACTCTGCATGCCAAAGGGATTGAGGGAGCTGTGCCTCTCTACTGAGTTTGCATGTAAGGCTGGCAAATGGAGCATGAGGCACCCTCTGTCATTGCCAAAAATAGGCTAGGCTCCTCTGAGGAGGCAGCTGCCTGCAGCACAGCCAAGCCCAGCATGACCTTAGGTGGCTGTGCTGAATGGTCCTCAGTCTTGGAGAGTGGGGCCCAGTTCCATCATTCCTGTCTGGATTTGCTCTTAAGGGCTGGATCTGGAGCTATGTTGGCCCTCCCCATATAGGACTCCTGTTGGAGATGGCATGCTGCAGATATATAGAATTAAGATGTGTGGGATATTTATTCTTCTTGGAACTGTTGGTTTCTGGCTCTCTGCAAACTCAGGTAGTTACACTTAGGCACATTTTTAGGCTTTTGTTGGCATCCATGAGGGTTGGAAATACATAGGTATGAAGCAAAAGCAGAGATTTCATAGACATTAGGGCTGGAAGGGACCTCGGAAGATCATCAAGTTCAGCCCCCTGTCCAAAGGGCAGGAAGTCAGCTGGGGTCATAGGATCCCAGCAAGACAAGCAGCCAATTTGCTCTTGAAGGTGTTCAATGTAGGTGCTTGAACCATCTCTGATGGCAGGCTATTCCAGACCTTGGGGGCTTGGACAGTAAAGAATTCTTCCTTATGTCCAGCCTGAAATGGTCTTGCAGTAGTTTATGACCATTCGACTTCATCATCCCCTGGGGCGCTCTGGTGAACAAACGTTCCCCCAGATATTGGTGGTCACCCCGATAAACTTTTAGGTGGCCCTCAGATCGCCCCTGAGCCTGCACTTTTCCAGGCTAAAGAGCCCCATGGCTTTCAGCCTGTTGTCGTAAGGTCTGAGATTCCAGTCTGCTGTCATGATCCCGGGGACAGGGGCCCTTGTCACTGGCCTGCCTACAGCCTGGGCCTTAATTCAGCCTTGGCTGTGTGCACAGAGTCAAGTGTATGTGCATGGGAGAGATGCAGCTGGAAACAGCTCAGAAGAGCCCCTTTGTCAGACTGGTGTGGTAGGGGATTGCTTATATTAAGGAGCTGTGCACAGGTTGGCCAGGCTGTCGCATGCATGTTGATAAAGGCTAGTCTGAAAGGAAATCGGTCATTGGGTTTTTCTGTATTTTGATGCAAATAGTGGAGTTTGGGTTGGAGGTTGGAACTCCCCTGTGACTCAAACACTGCGGCATCCTGCCATGGGCCTTTACCAGGAATTAGCTATATTGCAGGTGCCCAGAGACCAGAGCTGAGATCAGGGGCTCATTGTGCTTGCTGGTAATGTAAGGGATGAGGCTACCATCGGGGTGACAGATTGCCTGTTCATTGCCCTCTGCTCAAGAAAGCTTTGCCTCTGTTTTCAGTGGCTCCCTTTTTCTGGGAGTTAATCTGTGTCCCTTTACTGGACAGGGAGACTCAGAGAATCATTTGTTGCAGCCAGGTGCTGCCCTTGGCTTCTGGGGAAGGGTCACAAGACATGCTGGGGTTGACAGGGCATGGAGCAGGGACCCCTGGCTGAGACCTCTGGCTGATCCAAGAGAGCATGGATGTGACAGAGGTTTCCTATGGTGGGTAGCTCCAGACAAAACTCCAGACTAGGGAGGTATAAACAAGTGGCCAGAGGGACATACCAGTTAGACAGTAAGTGTTTCTCTGAGCTGCTTGTCAGAGGTTAGGCTGGTGAATTTCAGGAGAGGACTCCTTTCAGTGATGCTGGTGAAGTATCTAATTTGCTGAGGGAATGCTTAATTCCATCAACATCCCAGGCAGCTGAATCTGGGCCAGCAGCCAGCAAGGAGCTGGCAGCTCAGCTTGCGGCCTGGAGGAACATGGACTGTGCTTGGATCCTGGCAGGGGTGGGGTGGGGTGGAGGGGGCTCCTGTCACCTGGGCCCCGGGTACTGACTGAGCAAAGAAGACTCAGAGTTACAAATCCACCTAAGTTCTTGAGTTTGTGATCATTAAGGCAGGTGCTGGATTTCTAGGGCATGGGAAAAGAAGGACCAAATGGATGGAAGCACTATAGATTCTGGCCCTGGCAGAGGGAGGGGCAGAGGAGCAGCTGGGCACTGGATCCAGGGTGGGAGCCTACCCTAACGATACCACCACTGAGGAAGCTGCATCTCTTGGAACAGTAAGTGCTCTTCACATCCCCGCTCTATGGGGCCCTGGCATTGGCTTGAAATCTGCTGACCGCCTCACAAGTTGGCAACCTGTGCTGAGAACCAGCAAAATGGCTGGGGTCTCCCCAGCTGCATGTTGGCAGCACTCATTGGGTAAGACTATTAACATGTCAGGAACTAAGACTAGCACCCATATTTAACTCTGCTGTTGAGATTGCTCTAACAAGGGGCACTGGGAGCCTTTGGCTCTCTTCCAGCCCGTCTCATGCGTGCATATCTCCCTGCTGTGCAGATGGGGAAGAGGAAGCCAAAGAGGGGAAGTGGTTGTTCGGTGGCAGGATTCCTGGCTTCTACCCCTGTGTTTTAACCATAGAATCACCCTTCCTCCTGTGTATTAACATGTATTAAATCATGGACTTGCTGCTAAACACTGCATGTTGTTGGGGCTGTGACTGCCAGCTGGCCAAGGTATGCCCAGGACAGCCCTCTAGTGATAGTTCTGTGCTGTTAATTAACAGATGCAAGTGCAAAGTGCTTTTAGCCCAGTTTTAGTCTTGCTGCTCATCTCTGCTCTGCAGCATCTCACCTGTCCACAGCTCTGCACGAGGGAGGAAGGACATAGCCAAGCACTACTCAGGGTTGCCAAAGCAAACAGACCAAACATTCACTACTGAACCAGCACAGATGTGATCACAGCGTGGGCTAGAAGTGCCCCAGTTCCTGTGGAACCTGGTTAAAGCCAGCTACTCCTGTGCTGTTAGCTTGCAGGACCCTGCAAAACTTTCTTCCCCTGCCCTCTCGTGGCATGATAGCCCTCAGCAGACTCTTGTCTCCACCACAGTTGCCAGCTCTGGCTCCTACAGGTCCAGTTAATGCTAATGCATTACAATGGGCATTTCAGGGCAGTAGCTGCTGCTGAGTCTTCTGTCCACCTGCATGTGCGTCTGGCTTGGCAGGTCTTCCTGAGTGACATGTATCTTTTTGAGTTTGTCCCTGATCTGTTTTGGTTTTAACCCAGCCCCGCAATGACCTGCATTTCCTCTTTCATTGCCAGTGCTTGTTGGATGCTAGCTCAGCAGTATGCAGACTCTGGTCATTGCAAAGCAAAAGCACTAAGTCTTTGCATGAAAGGCAACAAACATCTCTGCTAGCAGGGTGTGGTCCGTGAGCCTTCCTAGATGAGTTCTAAGCCTGTCCAGTGGAGAGCAGTGGTTTACACATGTAGGAGACAGCTTGTTATGCTGTGCCAGTGTACCCGGTATTGTCTTTCAGGTCCCCATGTGCCATAGCTGTTTTCTCCTGCAACTGATGGAGCATTAAGTCTTGGGGAACTGCTCCCCTGTGCCTCAGGCCTAGGCAGCTGGCTTCTTGCCATTTATGGGAGGAATTGTTTTGGTGAAGCTCACAAAAATAAGTAGCAGGTCCCCTGCATTTCTGGAGAACTATTGGGCTCCATCACCTTAGCACTACCTGACAGAACCTGCATTGTTGATCTCTGTCAAGTACCTCTTTCATAGCTGCAGTTCCTGTGGCTAGCTGGAAGGTTTGCATCTTTCAGGCTGTTCTGAGCACTCTCCCAAAGGCCGGCAGGCCTGTGCACTGCATCTCTATTGTAGACTCGTGGCTGACACCTCAGAGTTTGCTGGGGCCACTAGCATGTGGTAGGACTTTAGTCAAACTCCAGAGGTTGTTGACAAGGGGCCTTTGGGAGAGGAAGGTAATATAATTTGTCTGCACATGAGCCCTGCACCAGAATAGTCCCCCATAAAGAGAAGTGATTTCCCTCCATGCCCTTGTGCTCACTTTCCCTCTTGGAAAGAGGAAATTATTTCATGCATTTTTCCTGCAGACAGGAAGTGAGAACAGCTTCAGAAGAATCAAATGTGCCTAGCTATCACCCAAAGGGGCTGATTCTGGCACATACTGAGCTGAACAGTCCTTTAGACTGGGCCTCCCCAGTATGGCTGTAGAAGGGGGAAGCTGGAAAGGGTTGGGGTTGAGCAACATTAGCAACAAACAGCAGCTTGCAACACACTGCCTCTGACATAATGTCTCTAAAGATACAGTGATTTCACCCCATGAAGCATGTCACATGACTGCAGTGAATGGGCAATCGCTCACTAGGATCTCCTGAAGAGAGAGGTCTGCAACATGACCCTTATTAATTTTTAGGAGGAAAAGGGTATCCCCCTCATCTGTTTACTGTGGAGCCTTGGGCAAATCACTTCCATAATTGTTGCCTCCATTTCTTCGCTCATAAGACTGGAGATCACGGTGCTGTCTGATCTCAGGCAGGGGCAAGCTACAGGGCATGAATAATTGACTGTAAAGTCCCTTGAGATCCCTGGATAAAGTGCTGTAGAAGGAAGTCATGTTATGCTCGGGGCAAGGAGAAAAGGGGGCTGAAATTACACTGAGGCTTGATTGGGCTTTCCTGTCCTTGCCTAAACTGCATAGGTACCACTAGCTCTTGACCTAGTTCTTAGAGCCTTTTCCTGTCCCAAACTTGGTAGAAAGCCTGGACCAAGCTTGGTAGAAAACCTGAGTAGGTAGTGGGTCTCCATTTGGTTGCTCTGGTGAGGAATCCTGGAGGGAATGGCTTTAGATCACTACCAGGTGAAATCTTTCATCTGCAGCCAGATGAGTGGATGTTTAGGGTCAATGAGGAATATTGCACAAATTATTGTTCAAGATCTGGCAGGTCTGATCAGTGATTGGGGAGCAGGGGGTGGGGGAGGGATGGGGGAGACCACCCCAGGGCCTTCCTCATCTACCACCAGAGATGAGCGATTCCTTTTCTGGGTGGAAGATTGCCACAGGGGAGCAAGAGCCCGATGCTGCTCATGGGTGGGCATCTGAGCTTTCCCTGTGGGGACAGGGCTCTCGGTGATGATGAGGATTTCCCTAGAGGACATCTCCTGGGTACAAGGGAGCAAGCATTGCCTGTGACATTGTCCTGGTTCCCACTGGTCCTTAAATGGGCAGACAGATTGGGGCCTGGTCTTCCTCTACGCAGGTGTCTGTCTCTGCATGTGCATCTTGTGGGTCTGCAGGGCTGTGACTTCCTCTGACCTTCTCTCTTTCTCCCCTGCAGAATTCCATGAACTTGCCTCCTGACAAGATGAAACTGCTTAGCCAGTACGACAATGAGAAGAAGTGGGAGCTGGTCTGTGACCAGGTGAGTCTGTGTTGTCTCCCACAGGATTGGCTCATTAGGACTTGGGCCCTTCAGGTCCCCTCCACCCCCCACCCCCCCAAATGGGCCCCCGCTGTAAAAGTTTAATGCCAGTCATTACCTATGCTAGCACACAGATACAGACACAGGCATAGGTGAACCAGGAGGCCGCCCGGGCATCCTGGACAGAAAGGTGGCTCGAAAATGGTAATTTTTTCCCCCTTTGTCCAATTATTATTATCATTATCTTGGCGAGGGGGGACCAATACTAAAAGTTTGCCCTGGGCTGCCAGGAGTCTAGGTATGGTACTGCTAGCACAATAACACCTGCTGCAGGAAATGCACACCCATTCACTTCCCCCCCCGCTACTTCCTGCATTGCTCAGGTGCCCAGTTACTGGCTTTCAGTCTGCTGTTTTTTAGCATAACTCCTTACTCAAACTCTAGCCTTTGGGTGTTTTTAGGTGTCCGAAGGGGAAACTAAAGTAGTGGCTTCTTTTCCCTCTTCTGATGGCCCTAGGCCTTGCTTACCCACCCAGCCCTTTGGAGTTGTCAGAGGTGCCCCACAGCAGCTATCAGTTATGAAACTGCTCAGACGTGCGGGCTAATCCCAGTGCTTTCTTGATGAGTCATTTATCTCCCCTTCTGTCATCTCAGCAGTGAGACAGTCAGTTCCTCACCAGCCAAAAGATTCGCTTCATAACTAAGATGGTGTTTTTGGCCTGAGGCCTTTTCTGGGGGACTGACCCAGGCTTTTCTTGGGTGCCTGCAAATCAAAGCTGATTCTCTCTGTGCGCTGGTTGCTGACACAGCTTTGGGAACAGGGCTGGATTCTAGGCCTGTGCAAAGCAGCTAGTATTCGCTTCGGATTCAGCTGAGTTGGGGGACAGTGATTCGATTCAGTGATTCGAATCAGTGTCCCGATTCAATTTGGCCGAATCTGATTTGGAGATTTGGTTGCTGCCGATTTGGCCAAATCTCCGAATCACACAGGCTCCATCCCCTGCCTGCTCTCAATGGCTGCTCTGCCTGCCCCAGCTTCTGACTCTCTTTTAAAAAAAAAAAAAAAAAAAAAAAAAAAAGCCCCTGCTGCCTGGGGGGGGGGGGGGAGGGAGAGGCAATTCCTACTGCCCCCCGCTTTGGGGGGGTGCTCTTCCATGAGCCCCCAGAAGCCCCGAGGCTGCTGCAGTAGCCAGTGAGTGCATGGTTGTCTTTTTTTTAAAGGGCCAGGAGCTGGGGCAGACAGGGCAGCCATGGGGGGGAAGGGTTGGGAGAGCGGGTGAAGGTCAGGGGGCTCATGACTGAGCCCCCCACACAGCAGGGGGCAGTGGGGATCACCTCCCTGCCTGGCAGCACCTGGTGAGTGGGGGCTTTTTTAAAAATAACTGGGAGCTGAGCCGGGTGGGGCAGCCATGGGGAGGCTGGGACAGCAGGCTGGGACAGGGGGCATTTGGAGGGGGCTGGGGGAGCAGGCAGGGGATGGGGCCTGACATGGGTCTCCCCATAGTCCTATCCCCCCTCCTCCAGCCTCCCCTCCCCCGCCTCCTACTTACCAGCTCGGAGTCTGGGTTCAGCTCCCTGCTGCAGCCAGTGGGGACTGCCCGAATCACTGAAGCTCTCCGAATCTTTTCTGAATCAATTTGGAGAGCTTCAAATTGATTTGGACCTTTTAATTGGCCCCCTAATTCAATTCAGATTCGGAGATTCAGCTGCTGAATCAAGCCGAAGCTCCCCTGAATCGAATCAGGACCCAAAGCTTCACACAGTCCTACTGGATTCATGAACCAGGAAGCAAAGGGGTGTGCAATAATTGCATCCTGCCTGCAGAGAGGCTGGGGTGCTTGCACTTGGTCCTGGTAAGAGGCCAGCCCGATTAGACCCCAAATGTCTGGCAAATGCTTTGCAGCTGCAAGCTCTGTGTAAGTGTCAAGTATTATTAGAAACTGGTAAAAGTTCAAATGCTTCAGAAAACCCTTCCATGGGGAAGGGGAAGGATTCTGCATATCTAAATAAATAGGCCTCAGCACTTGCTTATTATCTCAGGGGGGACCCTGCAGGTCAGGCTCAGTGCCTTGCCACCCTTACTTTGGATAAATGGGAGTGGTGGCCCTTTTGCCAATGAGCAGTGAGTTCATCCAGCAGATTTCTCCCACAGCGTTTCTCAGAAGGTGCCCAAAGTGCACCTTCCCCTCTCATGGACCTTGTAGAGATTAAATACAGAGTACCTATGGCCTGCTTATGGTGCCTGTTGCCTTGCTGGTGTTTCCCAGGTTGGCTGGTGCATTTATACACAGGTGAGGAGATTAGGATGGGGCAGAGCCCTCTTGAATCATCCAGGGTTACCACACAGAGCATACTTGCTTTGGGCTTGTTCCACAGCCAAGGAATAAGGACTCTGATTCTGGGTCAGGCAGAGACCAGGCTCCTCCCTTTCTGTTCCCTGAATCTCTAGGGGGCTGTCATGTGTCCAGTATTTCAAATGCTGCTTAGGTGCTTGGCAGCTGGGCTGGGTCAGCCCTGGTGCTGGCTTCTAGGGCCACAGAAGGCTGCTGTGGTACCTGACAAATTGGCAGCCCAGCACTTCTGGACACTGACCTGGAAGGGACTTTTTGGGCCACTGAGTCCCAATCTGCTGCTCTTGCAGGCTTTGTGTCCTATAATCATCCCTTTCATAAGTATATCTGACTCTATCTGAAGAGCAGTTTGGTGTCTTTGCTCTCACTGCTCTGATTGAAAGGCTGTTCCAGAACCTGATTGCTCTAATGGTTAGGAACTTTCTAATTTCCTGCCTAAATGTATTCATGGCCAGCTTATACCCATTTGTTCTTGTGCCAGCACCATCCTTTAGCTTAAATAGCTCTTCTCTCTCCCTTTATTTGTCTTCCCCACACTCTATCCCTCCCAATGTACTGACAGAGAGCAATTGTGTCTCCACATAGATGTTGTTTTGCTAGGCTGAATGAACTGAGCACTTCCAACCTCCTCTCCTGGGATGAGCTGTCCATTCCCCTGACCACCCACATAGCCCTTCTCTGCACCTCCTGCTGTTTGAGTTCATCTCTCTTGAAGGTGGATAAGCAGAATTACACACACAATTACAAGTGAGGTCTCACTAGTGCCCTGTACAGTGGCAATAATACTTCCCAGCTTTACTGGAAACATTTCAGTGGATATTTCCTAAGATCATATTTACCTTTCTCATGGTGGCATTGTATTGGAAGCTCACAGACATCTTGTAATCAATTAGTATATGCAGGCCCATCTCCTGCTCTGTCATTTCCAGCTGACAAGCTCCTAGCTTATAGCAGAAGTTTTCACTGTTAGTCAAGGGCATTTTGACATGTGCTGGGACACAGCACGGAGTGCTCTTAATTAGCAAACCACTCTAATTAAAAGCGCCCATGCATCACGTGTATCAGCATCACCATGCATCCCGCCACTGAAAAAATGGTGGCAGGGCACTTTGAACTAAGCTCATTAAACATATTTTATTTCAAAGCACCCCACTGCCACTTTTTCAGTACAGAGATGCATGGCGACGCTGATACACGTGACACCGAAGGCTGCCAGAGAGCATCAATTTCCATTAACTGTATTTGCTTTGACGTGCAGCAGGCTTTGTGCACATGCATAAGAGCTGCAAGTGCGCAGTCTTGTAATTTTTTTCTCTCAAATGTTATCCCATTACTCCATTTTTCTAGGCCGTCCAGTTTTTGTTCTAGGACAGCCTACTGCTCCTCTGTATTAATGGGTCCTCCTAGGCTAGCTTTGGGTCATGAGCTGATTTCACCAGCGAGATCATGAACATATTAGTCAACCAGAAGTACACGCTGTGAGAGAAGACAGGCTTCCAGTTTCCCTGGTACCACAGGCATCCCTTAAACATCCCATGCATTATCCCTAGTTAAGACTTTTGAGACCTTGGTGATACAGGTCTCCCTCTGTAAGCAACTTGCCCAAGGTCAGTGGGATGAAGTATGCCCTGTCCCTCCTTGCTAGTTTCCCTCAGAATCAGATGGTGGCCTGCCTGGTAGCCAACCCCCAGGTCCCTGGAGGGCACTGTGATCTTGAGTGTCTCACCTTCAACTCCTTCCTAAATGCCCTTTCCTTTGGCTTCCACCCCTTGCTCTCCACTGAAACCACCCTTGGGATAGACTTTGTCTTTAGCCAGAGCTCAGAACCAGAACCCCCACCCCCATAATCCTTGTCCCTTCAGCACCATCTGCCAGGCTCCTCCTCTTGAGATCTTGTCTTCCCATAGTTTTCATGGCTCTTCCCTATTCTGGTTTCCCTCCTGCCTCTCTAATACCTCTTTCAACATGCCATTTAGAGTTTCCTTCTCATCTTTCTCCAGATTTTTGGGGGGTCCCAAAAGCCTCTCTTCTTGGTCCCCCTTTCCTCTCCCTCTACCTGACTTCTGGGCAATCTCATCCTCAAGAACACGTTCAGCTACTTTCTCTGTGCTAATGACTCTCAGATCATCCTCTCTATTCCATACCTGTCATCTTCTGTCTAAACCAGACTCTCTGCCTGTCTCTCAGATAGCCTCATGGATGAATAGCCATCAGCTCAAGCTCAATGTGACTACAGCTGAGCTCTTAATCTTCCCTCCTCACTACCTCCTTCCTCAATGACTGCAAACACCCTCACTATCCCATCTCTCATTCAGAACCATAGTCTGAGCATCCTCTTTGACTTCCTCTTTGTCTTTCAGTGCTGACACCCTGGCTATATCTAATTTTGCAGTCTGCCTGCACAGATTTCTAAGATTTGGCATTTCCTCTCCTTCCACCAGCTAAAACTCTCACCCTAGTGCCTCAGGTACTGCAGAATCCTCCTCTCCAGATTTATTCATTATGGAGAGATCAGCTTCTGTCTCTGATGAGCTAACCTTCAGCCTGTTAGATGTTCAAATAAACCACAGGTGTGGTGATGCCACTGCCCATCCTGGTGATTACTGTTTCTTTGTGTTTTCCTTGTCTCTCTGTATCAGTCCATCCCTAGGAAGCTCCATGGAAGCTCCATGCAGTAGGCCCTGCCTTTCTATTCTGTGTATGGCAAACAGTGTGGCAGGGTGGCATCTTGGAGGCTAACTGGTTCAGAGAGGCATGCGCTTTCACAGGCAACAGCCTGCTTCATCAGGTGCTAGGAATGGACTAGCAGGAATAAACTATTTTTTATGTGGAAGGAAAAGTGAGGAAAGTAGTAAAAGTGAATTTACAAAGAGAAGTAAAAGTGAATAGATTAGATCAGAGGAGTCAGAGGGTGTAGGCAGAAGTTCAGCTCCCTGAAATAACTGAGAATGCTTTGCAGGAAGTGGTCTGACTTACAGTGATCCCCTGGAACAAACAAAGTCACCACTGATTCCAGTGGGAAGGGGAATCTAGCTGCTGGCTGGGAGCCTGCAGCTGTTTTTCCCTAGCAACAGCCCCTCTCTCCCAGCCTGTCTCTGTTTCAGAATGGGAGGGCGAAAGCCTAGCTAGCTCTGGAAAGTGGAGTGTGTATTGGAGTCCCCCACCTCAGGGGGCTCGAATACACCTGCCCCACCCTCTAGCAGGGGCTGAAAACCCCCCAGGACAAACTCCCTCTGCTCCCTCTCCCCACTCTCATTCTGAAAACAGATCAAGGCTGGCAGGCAATGCAGACAGAAGTTACAGAAGAGGGTCTGTTTTGAAAGTCTTAATCTGACCCCTCATGCAATGAAGGTTCAGATTTTCACCCAATCGGCCATTTTTTAAGCTGCTAGCAGCCATGCACTTGGTCACAGCTATAAGCTGCTTTTTGTGGCCAGATTGAACAAAAATGGTCCCTTCTATCTGTGCCCAAAGATATGACCCGTCGGCTGGATCTGTCATATGGAGTCCCATCCCCATCACCTTGGGGTACTGCTCCTGGGTCCAGAGTTGGCCCACATGCTGTATGCGGCATGCACCACACTGGCTCCGCACACAGGCCTGGGATGCACACTGAGCATGGTGTCCACTCTGGCCAGCCTGGGACACATTAGACATGGTGCCTGTGCACAATTTACTGTGGCATGAGGGGTGAATGATAGATGTGCTGCTTACCAGCTGATACTGGGTAGTGATGCTTCTTACTCAATATTCTGTCATATGAGGGAAGGAAAGAGGCTGGTCTAGTATCTGTCATGTGGGGAGGAAGGAAGTGCAGTCTTCAGTTACAGCACAGGACCGGACATCAGGAACTTAGGGTTCTGCTCTGACCTCTGCCGTAGTTTTGTTCAAGTCACTTCATTACTCTCTGGATTGTAAGGATAATATTTATTTATCTCTAGCTACCCTTTAACTCTCAAATGGGTATCAGGAGCTAACAGCTGCTTAGTAGCATCAAGGTACAGTCTGTCTGTTAGAGACTGTGTTGTAGGGTGTGGACAGAGAACAGGTTTACATTGGTGTAAATAACACTGGGATCTAAGTAGAAAGACATGCTGCTGGAATAGGTGGCTACTGCAGCACCTCACTGGTAGGATGCCTTTAGCAGACAGTGATGCTGGGATAAGCTGTGGACAAACAACATCTATCGGGTTGTAATCCAAACCGGCATACACCAGTAACCTGTTATCCCTGATTGTTTCAGGGGCACCTCTACATTGAATTGGGCAGATTTACCCCAGGGTAAGGTTGTAGGCTGTGTAAGGTTGTAGGCTGTGTATTGGCTTTTTTTTACACTGGTGTACAAGATGCTTATACCAATGTAAGTGTTCTCTGTCAGGGCCCATAGCCTGTTTGCTGGAGGTGTTGAGGACTGTGATCTGTTGTTGTGGAGGGGCACTTCAGGGGCTTCTTCGGCAGTTTCTGTACATATCTTACTTTCATTGCTGTGGTTTTCCAACCTGGGGGAAGAGATGCATCTGTATCACCACTTGTGAGTGAGATGCCCCCAGAACCATGTGTGACACCATGGCGATATGTCATGACGTAGGCTTTTGTGTGATGATGACATGTTCTCTTGCAGTGAGAGAGAGAAAAAAGTTGTGATTCAAGAGGGGGCTGTATGGGTATCTGGCTGGAATGGTTTAGGATCTACATTGGGCACTGTGCAGGGCCTGGACTAGATGGCTCTTGCAGTCCCTCCCAACCCTGCAGCTCTGTGATTCTGAGTTTTGCAGGGTCAGGAGATTTTCTGTTCTATCTGAACTGGTTTCTATGTTCCCATTTGAGACCTATGTCCCTTAGTAGGGTGACAAACCTGTCGGATTTGGGAAGAGTTCTGGTGAAGAGCCAAGCTCCACATGTAGCTAACCCCACTGGTGGTCAAGTCATGTGGAGTTGAATCTTCTTCCCTGATCCTCTGCAGTGGTTTCTCACTGGCCTGTCACATGTACCAGGCTCCACAGGTCCATCACACTTGTAGGTACACATGCATTTCTCATACACTTATACATATTCATCCACAGATGTGCATGCATGTATACTCTCAACAACACTAGAGGCATCGTTTCCTCCTCCCCAGGCTGAGGCTGGACCTGAGTATTTGTATTTTCTCACTCCTCCTCACAGGAACGGGTCCAGGTTAAGAACCCACCCTCTGCATACATCCAGAAACTGAAGAGCTACCTGGAGACCGGCGGAGTCAGCAGAAAGGTGACCCCTGACTGGTCGACTGCCTTGGTGATAATCCTCTCCCCTCTTTTCTCTTTCTCTGCTGTAAACTCTTCAACCACCCTTATGTAAAAAATGTCTTGAGTTAGCGTATATGAGCAAAAATGAATGATTCGGGATCCATGGCTATTAACCCTGTAAATTGTCTGTCTCCCTTTCAAAACCTAGTTTAAGAGGCGTGTGCAGGAGTCCACACAGGTGCTTCGGGAGCTGGAAATCTCCCTGCGGACCAATTACATTGGGTAAGGATCCACAAAGAACTCCCTAGTAATGCCTGGGCATAGCATGCAGTATTATTCCCCTTCTGCTGGCCAGTCCTAGCAATTGTGCAGCCTCCACCTGACTCACAGCTTAAGTGATGGGGCATAGGTTTTGAGGAGTGAAGGCCCAGGTTGAAGTGACAAATATGCCAACTGCATGCACATTACCAAGGTGCGTTAGATGTTGCCTGCCAATAGTTCCCAGAAAAATGAATGTAAGTATGAGTTATAGCCAAAGCTCCAAGATCACCTCCTTTTGCCCAAGTAGTAGAGCTGCTGGTCTGTGAAGCAGAAGTCCCTGGGTGAAGGCCTATTGATAGCATGTGCCTGCCAAACTCCTGTGTAGCTGCTCTTATTAGATTTCAATGCTGTATCTGAGCCTCTCTGGGAAAGGGACAGAGCAGCAAGGGGAAGCTTTCCTACCGCTGAGTTTGCAACATTGCTACCATCATAACTGCTGAAATCTCACAGTGACTTTCTTGAGGACCCCAGGCTGTCTGCCTGGCTGATCCAGATCCAGGAAGATTCCCAAACAGGCATTACTCTGGGTTGGGGGAGGCCCAAACTCCCAGGAAGTCCAAATGCCCACTGCCAACATATGGAAACAACCAGTTAGACCCTGTGCTCAGGTGGAGCTGAAATGCCTCTTCAGAGCACCAAGGGAGCAGTCTATGAGAGCCCAAGGCAGAGTCTGAGCATTTCAGAGTACCAATCTAGGTAAAGGAGAGAGAATGTCAGCTGTTTGGTAGAGATGTACATGTTTAATATCAGCGATTCACAAGGATTAATTCCCTTCTTGCAATAGAAACATTTATATCCTCTGCTTCTGGAGAAGTTGGTTTTCTGGTCCTCATCCATCCAAAAGGAGTCTGGCTTCTCTAAAATGGCAGCTTTTCTCTTGTTCCAAGGCCACTGAGCATGTGAGGGGAAGAGAGATGCCCTGTAGGTTTGACATTCAGACCTTTCTCCGTAAACAACTGGATCCTGTGCACAGAAGCTTCATGAAAATTACCTGGAGAGCTGCTAAGAATGGGGCATCAAGGACCCCGTCTGGGAGCATGTGACTGCTTAGCACTTGCTCATCACTTTGCCCAAAGTCCCTGGGTGACTTAGAGCCTGTCATTGTTGAATGTCAGTGTTCTGTGAGGCCAGCCTACTGCCTTGCAGTGTACCCAGGGTGACTGGCACTCTCACAGTGTGCTGGACCCAAGCACTGGTTTACAAGCAGCAGAGCACCCATAGTTTCATCTGGGTATGGGTAAGGGTGGAAGGTGGCCAAGCCCCCTGCCTGGCACTATGACTGTCCAGTGGCATTTGGGAGATGAGCACATGTGGAAAGGCCCCAAAGCTAGCTGCATGCCAGCACTGAGGAGGGAGTGGGAAGTTCTTATCATGTAGTGGTTAGTGTTGTTCTGAGGCTTCAGGTCACTAGATGTGCAGTCTGCTAAGGTCAAGGATTCAGAAATCTGGAGGTTTTTGCAAGTAATCATCTGCTTGGGCATGTCCCACAGTCTCTCTGGAGCTCTGTGCCTTGGCTGTGAGAGGGGGGTGGTAACAATCCTGCTGTATCCATAAACTGTGGATGTGTGTGGGAAGGCAAGGGGAGAGCTCCCCTGGGACCAGAAAAAGGCTTCCCCAGGAAAATCAAACCAGGGAATCCTTGGAGTAACAGGAACAGGAGACAACAAGAGATGTGGAATTTGTAACTACTCCCAAGGACACAGAAGGGCCTGGCTGTGAAACCTGTCAGAATCAGGCCAGGTCAGTGCTGTGTTAGGTGGGCACCACTTGCATCTTCATCAGGCTGCATTGTAACCTTGCTGTCTGCCCTGAGCAAGATTGGTGGCCAAATCAGAGTGTGTAGCTGGGACTGATGTGTCCTCCATGTTTCCCTTGGCTGTGGGGAGGGAGCAGAGAGCTTCAGGCCTCACTCCAGGTGGCTTTGGCCAGTGAGCAAGGGTGGCACTGCTAGAGGGTCTCCCACCCTGCCATGTCTTGTCCTGAGAAGGACATGGGGGCACCTCCTGTGCTTCTCACTGCAGCTGTCTTCAGTCTAAGCAGAATGGGCACCTACCCTCCTGGTGGCCCTGACAGAGCTAGTGCTGGTACAACCCAGCTCACAGGGAGGGTGAAGCCAGTTTAGACACAAAGGGAGAGAAAAGAGAAAGTCAAGGTAGTATTGCAAGGGCTAATGCCTGTCCTCTCTTCCAGGTGGGTTCAGGAGTTCCTGAATGAGGAGAACAAGGGGCTGGATGTGCTACTGGAATATCTCGCCTTTGCACAGTGCTCTGTCACGTAAGTTGCTGCTGAGTGCTTGCCCCTATCCCTGCTTGCCGCAGCCTGCACCAGGGGGTGGTGTTGCCCTGCATCAGTCATACCCCTGAACTGCTGCACCTTCTGTCAGCACTGGCCCCAATTTTACAAGGTGCTCGAGAATGTGCTGAGCTCTAAGTCATGTGTCATTGACTTGGTGTCTTGTGGGATCAGAGCCACAGGCCCTGACTCAGGAGGCAGGCAGGGATGCAGATTGTCTAGGCTTTCCCTGGGGCTTGGCTTTGGTATCTGTAGCCTCTGGACCCCTCATTAGCAAGTGTGTCAGACTTCTTAGCATGTCACTGAACTGCCTGTTCTGTGTGATGCTTCTGAGCCCTAGAGGCAGGAGCACAGCAGGATGGTACCTGTGAGCTGTACCCCCTATCCTGTCTTTACAGTGAGATGGGAGAGGATTACCCAACATTGTGCTGTAAGAGGGCAGTCAAGGGCCATGGCCATAGGTCCCCCTGCAATCAGTCCCCCAGTACTGCAGCGAAGTGAAGGATCTGTGCTCCCTGAGAGCAATGGCCCAGGTGCAGTGGACGGAGTGTGGTCTTCTAGTACAATGCAACGCCACCCCCCTGCCTTGCAATGCCCAAGCCCTGGACAGGACATTGGTCTAAACCAGAGGGCCCCAAATGGTGGCCACAGACAGCTGGTTACTTACCTGAAACTGGCTGGTCCACCTTGTCACTGGCTGCTCCATTTCATTGATCAACGCTTAATCTTCACAATCCTTTTACTGTTGTGACTTCCCCTGTCGCTGCCTGAGGCTGTGAGTGGGAGGGGTGGCATCCATAAGGTGCACAGTCTGGGGAGCTGGGCAGCATGGTGGAAAGAGCCTTAGAACCTCCCTAACAACACAGGACTGGGATTTTCAAAGGAGCCGAATGGGTCTAGGGTCCCTGGAGGATTTGGGGAGGACCTAGGGGTCCCTGGCTTCATTAGGAATCTTTTAAAGGAAGACAGAGAAGGTTTCTGATAGCAGAGGGCTCCAGTATGGCAGACAAATACTCTGTGGGACCCAATGTCTAGGAGTTGAAGCTAGACAAATTTAGAGTATCAAGCAAGGTACCAGTAGTTACCAAGAGGTGGGGAGAAGAGGCAATTCACTGTTGGAACAGTTTTCCCAAGAGGTGGTGAAGACACTTGGTCAAGATTGCTTCTTTGCTCTAAGAAACATACTGCAGCTGAGAGGTTTTCAGGTTGTGGGTTACCTCCCTCCTGGAGTCAGTGGGGGGGATGTCATGAAAGGCTTGTGGAGGGATCACAGGGCTTGGAGAATGTTATTGCACTTCAAAGCAAAGAAACCTTGCTCCCCTCAGCTCTGCACACCTGTCTGCTCCAAGATGGAGGGTTCTCTGCCAACCTCCCGCTGCACAAATGCATACCCAGTTGCATCAGTTTAGTCTTGAGGCATATTTTAAGGGGGTGGTTGACTTTTTAGAGAAGGGGCTGCCAGTTAGAATAGGTGGGAGATACCAACCTGGTATTCAAGGCAGGATGCAGGAGCCACATGATGACAGTCTCTGGCCTCTTCAGGCCAGGAATTGAGAACAGATTATCAGAAGCATCCCTTTGGGGCTTACAGTCTCTGAAAACCCCAGTCCACACTATTAGTAAGCATAATCCCATGCACAGAAAACTGCTCCTTGTCTGGCCTTTCCTGCTCCTTCACTGTCCTGGGTGCTGAAATCTCTGCAATTTCTGGGCTGTTCTGTCAAATCTTCCCTCACTACCCCTTCTCAGCCCTGAGTGCTAGCTGCTGTTCTGCTGTCAATCAGTCTGGGGCTGATGGGGAGATCTATACCCTAGCATGTATTTGCTGGAGGATGAGAATAATCAGCTTGAGCCTGCCAGTGGGTGGCATGGGCAATTTGTTTGCCAAGCAGCATAACCACTTGTGGTGCCAGCTCGGCCCTTGGTAATGACAAGGAGCAGAAGGCTGCAGGCTTGGGGGCCTCTAATAAGGCAAGAGGCAGCATCAGACTCCTAGGGGATTTGTGGGGGAGGAAGTACCTGCCACTGCCTTCCTGGAAGAGTGGGAGCAGAGCTGGGCCAGGTGGTCTGCTCCCGCTCTACTCTGGGGTCTCTGAGGGCTCATACTGTGGCTGCACGGAGGACGCTGCACTCAGCACATCCACCCTTCCCCTGCCACTGGCTGGGATCCCACCCCCACCCCTGCCCTACCAACCTGGGCTGTATTCTGCTCACTTACAAGTCTGTTTTCACACATGTGCCTCCAGGTATGATATGGAGAGCACAGATAACGGGAGCCTGGGCTCTGACAAAGGGAAGCCCCTGGACAGATCTGTAGAGGACCTCAGCAAGAGCAACTCCTCGTCCCCCACGCAGGGCTCCTCCAAAGCGAGACACCTGACGGTCAGGTAACACACACAGTCCGCCTGGGGCACCCCGCCCCCCGCTTGCAGTCTTATGGCTCCCTCCCCACTCCTGCACTTAGCAATGCTCATGTGCCCCCAGGCTTGTTGGGAGCCAAGATACTGAGTGAGCATGGCAAGCGCATCTGGCAGGTAGATGTGGCAGTCCAGCTTGGGGCAGCTGACCCAGTACACAGGCTGCGAGGCATGCCCTCTGCCAGGTGGAAGGGAGGCATTCATCTCCCCCAAGAGAAATATTGCTGTGAATTAAACTGGACTCCAACACTACTCCCTCACCTTAGCCCCCAGTACAAGTGAGCTGTGCTTTGTGCATGTTCCTGTTGGCACCACTGCTCTGAAGCCCTTTTTGTCCTCCACCAAGTTTCAGTTCTGTGAGGCTGGTGAGCAGCCTGGCTGGAGTCTATATTGGCTGGGGCCACTGGGTTGAGGGGCACTCATGCTGTCTGTCCTGAGAAAGTCCTGATATTCCCTCTCCCAACCTTGCCACACATGGAACTCCATGCAGCAGGATATGACCGAGGCTAAAGGCTTAGTGAGTGACAGGAAAGGATTTGGTAATAGAGCTGGTTTAATTTTTTTCAGAATTCAAAAGAGAAATAAATGTCCTCTCCCATAACTGGTGAGAAAGCAGGCCCTGGGCTGTGAACACCAATGCCCATGTGAGCCTGGTGGTGTGGCTGGGATGATGGAGCTGTAGTCTGAGGAGATTCTTCTTAGCTTAACAACAGCTGCCCCTGAACAGTTAACCTAGGAGCTTATCAGCCCAGAGAAACATTATTAATGAACTAATAGCATGTGTAATGGAAGGAGCCTCTAATGCAGAAGACTCTAGAGCATGTACCCTACATTCTGTTCTGATAATTTGTCTTTAGTCCTTATCTGGCCCCAGTTACCAAGGTGCTGATCTGTGGAGCCTTCCTTCCTTCCCACCATTAAGCAGGGTACTGTTGTTATCTCCATTTAAAAAATGAGGAAACTGAGAAACAAAGACTAAGTATCTTGCTCAAGTCTTGCCACCGAGTCTATGGCAGAACAGGGAATGGATGAAATTTTCAAGATGGCCTCTGTGGAGTTCAACCCACCCACCCCAAGGCTCGATCTGGCTCATTAAGATGGTTTTATTGGGAGGTGGTTTGAGTTCATCCCCTGCTCACTCCATGCTCCCTAATGCGCTCCCCATGCCCATGTTCTAACCACAATCTTTTTTTTTCATGCTGCCCATGGGATGTGCCTTATGGTAGGTAGCCAGGGCTTGGTCTCTGGGATGGTGGACACTTGCCTCAGCTGCCTGCTCCAGTGTTCCCATTGCTAGGATAGGCTTATGGCCTTGCCTCTTGGCTCTGTCACTAGTTGAATTTAAGGTCACCCATGGGTGTTGCCTCACTCTCTAAGAATGACCCTTTTGTTTCTGGCTCCTCCACTCCTTGTCTGTGCCCCAGGTCAGGCCTTCTGGCTCAACAAGAAGAGCCTTGACTCCAGGCAACTCTGCCCAGCCAGCCCTGCCATGACAGAAGGATCTGGAGCCCTGCCCTTGAGGAGAGACACTCTTTGTACATCTGTATAACCATTGGCCAAGCTCCTCTTGATGACCTCTGGCACAGGTGGCAGCAGGGGATTGGTTTGACCTGCAGAACATATAGAGCTGGTAGGGTACACGAAAAGGAAAGAGTCTGCAGTGGCTTTCCCACGCCCTCCCACAATGCATTTACAAGGCTGGGAAATTCCCTTGAAAACAGCACCCTACAGGCTGCAGTGGATTTTGTGTCCCAGGCTGCTTTTAAATTGAGATTGGATGTTTTCTTAGAAGACTTGTTCCAGTTCAAAGGAGCTTAATTCAGGAAAACCCTCTGGCCTGCGTTACACAGGAGGTTGGATTAGATGATTGTTCTGGTCCTTGTTGGCCTCAAACCTATGAAAAATCATTTTGTAGTAGCCACAGCATGTTGGATCTGGAAACCAGACAGGAGAAGCTTGGAGCCCACTAGCCCTGTGGCAGTGAAGAGTAGGAATACCATTTAAGAACAAATGCAGCCTCTTTGACAGGGATGGTTCTTTCTGTTGCTACTTCTAGTGCCTGTTGTACAGGGACCACACAGTGCCTGTGATGCTAGCTGTGCCCTGAGGCCTGTGGCCTTGAAGTGCCCATAAGGTCATCAATGGGCAGTGCCTGCTCTGAGGTGTCTGGGGTAGGAGGGTAGCTGTCAGTGTGGTGAATGTTAGGAAGCCAGGGACTCTTCCTAAGTGGTGCACTTTTTTTTTTTTTTAAATACAGAAGAGCGATAGACCATTTCTGAAGAGTGCAGTGACATTGCTGCCTTGTTCCATTCAGCACTACAACTTCCTGGCTAGCTGTACACAACTCAGCTTGCCACAAAGCCCCCTCAGTTCCACTTCTTCCATCTTTCACTGAGGGGGGAGCATCTGCATCAAGTCCTCTTTCTCCCTCCTGTCCTGCAGGCTGTAATCCTCCTTCAGCTGCTGCCTCTTGAACCAGCAGATCCACTCATTCTTTCAACAAGTCCACCCATGTGTTCCCTCCAGCACCCCTTGGAGTGATCAGGACAGTAAACCCCGGCCACCCATGAACTCCCATCCACCCCGGTGAGCCTCCCTTCAGCCCCCAGACATTGTCAGCGTGCTAGGGGCAGACTAAGCTGGACTCTCCATCCAGCCATGATGCCGGCGAACCATCCCAGCCCATCAGTGTTTTTCAGTGGCCTTAGTGCAGGTGAAAGGCACCAGATTAACAGCCCTGGAGACTGGGGTCTTCTCTTGGCTCCCCAGAGCAGGCACAGCAGCTCCCCCCAGCCTGACCTGGAGGGACTCATCTGCAGGCTGGAAGCAGAGCACAGCCTCTGTGGCCCATTCCATCATTGGCCTCTCTGCCAAGACAGCCTGTGCACTGATCTGTGGGAAACTGCCCCAGCCTGGATGTATGCCAGTGGCCTAGAGGTGGAAGGCTCTGTCCCCAGCTTCCCCTCTGCTGAACCAGCTGCCCCTCACTTCCCCTGCCAATGCTCGCTCTGAGTGTGCTGCAGCAGCCGGGTCCTGCCTCGGCATCACTCGCTGTTTTTCTTTGCTTCAGACTCAACCCAACGCATAGCAGGAAAGCCCTGCGGAACTCACGCATTGTCAGCCAGAAGGACGACGTCCATGTCTGCATCATGTGCCTGCGTGCCATCATGAACTATCAGGTGGGGGCAAGGCATGGAGCCAACATTGTCTGCCAGGGCTGGAGTATTACCTAGGAGAGCCCCTTCCCTTCAGAGGGACTTGGCAACTCCACTGGAGAGAGCTAGCCTGGGTACATGCCTCAAGCTGCTGGGCAGGGCCCATGGTTTCTTTGGTTTCACCAGGCAGTGCAGAGGAATTGAGGGGCTCTGGATAGTCTTAGAGGTTGTCCAGAGTCTTGGCTGGTTCCAGCAGACCCCTGGGTCTGTGTAGGACAGCAGATTGGACTCCACTATGCTTGGGACAGGGAGTTCCTCTCTCCTTCCTGTGTAGGCTTTGGGGTGACTCAGGTCAGTTTAGCCAGAAACTGGCCCAGGGAAGGCTCTTCTAGGTCCAGTGATTAGTGAGTGCTACTCCTCCAGAATTGTCTCTTGGAAATAACCCTGCTATATTAACATGAGTCTCCCCTCCTGCCCTTCTCAACCAGAGACCCTATGTCAGCCAGCACAGGCCAGGCAGCACAGCCATCCTTCCATTTAGACCCTGGGGTTCCACATGGGTAGTTCTTCAGGGAGTGGAAGGTGCTAGGGAGCTTTGGCTCTTACCCATTTCCTGCATCTTGTGGAGTGAGTGGAGGCTGTGCTGGTGACAGGTCTGTTTCTACAAGCAGGGGCCTGAAGCCTGGGCTGTCTTAAGACTGGCTGGCCACCTTCCCATTGCTCCTCTCACCCCTTTCACTAGTGTCACCCTTCCTCTGTCCTGTTCTGTTGTGCTTCATCTGCTAGCTGCTCCAGCTCTTCATACCTCAGCTTGTATCGTGGCTGGAGGCCAGGGCTGCACATACCTCTGGGCCTGGAGACATGTCTCTTTTCAGCTTGACACAGGGTTCTGCAAGCTGCAGTGACACAAGGCACCCACTCCTCATTGAGGGTCCTCCTCTTGCCTGTGTCCTCATGGGGATTGCTTCTGGGTCTCATCATGGCTTAGATGGGGGAGGGGGATAGTGAAGGGATGGGCAGTGGGCATGGAGCTTGCTGAGTGCTAGCCAGCATGGGCCTTGCTTCCATGGGATCCCCACCAATCCAGGCCTCTCCATGTAGTCTCTACACAAGTAAGGGCTGGGACTGGCCCCAACAGTCATTTTTGCCCTTATGCCCTGCTAAAGCTGCCTTCTCCTCCTAGTCTGGATTCAGCCTGGTAATGAACCATCCAGCCTGTGTGAACGAGATCACCTTGAGCTTGAACAATAAGAATCCCAGGTATGTGTTCCTGTCCCTTCTCCACCCCCACCCCACCACTGTCCTCACTGTTTGAGGGGGAGGCTCTGCTCAGACCCTGTGCCTTCCCCACAGAACCAAAGCACTTGTCCTGGAGCTGCTGGCTGCTGTATGCCTGGTCCGAGGGGGGCATGACATCATCCTTGCTGCATTTGACAATTTCAAGGAGGTAGGTCCCTAGGGACTGGTGCCCAAGGCCAGGGAGGGCCCAGCTCTGAAGGGTAGTGGGCTGGGGATATGACAACGTGTGAGGGGTGGGATTGGTCTAGTGATAGGAACAAAGAGTTTCTATCTCCATTATGCTGAGCCCTGACACTGGTTCTCAGTGCAGCCCTGGGCAAATCCTTTCACCTCCCCTTGCCTCAGTTTCCCCAGTTGTCAAAGGGAGGTGGTGACTGAGCGTCACCACTTTGAGACCCTGGTTCTATTCCAGTCAGTGCTGTGGGCATGTGACAAGGAAAGGGTTGAATCGTGTCTCACTCCACCTCCCTCCCATAGCCCCTGGCTGGCAGTCTGTTCACACTCAGTCAGAGAAGCACACCAGTCCTTTTGTGGTAATGGGGACTGCTGTGGCTCTCTGTGCATGAGCAGCTCAGGGAAAACACTTTGGAAGGGTGATGGTCTGGCTGGGCTGAAGCCTGGCAGGCTGTGTACCAGCTCTGAGACACACTTGCCTTGCCTTCCTGTTCTAGGCCTGCATTTGCAGTGGTGCATCAGGAACATTGCACATACCCACAGACACCCACCTACATGCCCACACTGCTCTGCCTCAGGCAGCCACACTCCCCAACAAAACCCAGTCACAACCACTCGCCCACTTTTCCTCCTTCCTGCGTGCCCCTACAAAGGTGTGCAGCGCCCTGCAGAGACGTCATTTTCTCAGACCCAGCAGATATGACAACTGCCAAGGGCAGTGTACGCTGCCAGTGGTGCTCACATCCTTTGTATATTTTACCTTGCTCCCAACTATGCCATTCCCCTGGTGGAGTTGATGTGACCATGGAGGGAAGAACAAGGCCACAAAGAGTAGAGGTGGGGCATGACTCTACTTCTTTTGGAAAGGCAAGAAGCCTACCCCAGGCCACAGTGGCACCCTGCAGGTCTTTCTACCTTGTCCTCGGGTGGCAGCTGCCCATGGGTAGAGTGTTCTGAATGGTGACAGTTTGAGGAGACTGCTCAGAGCTTGACTGTAACTTGTTTGGCTTCCTGCCCCAGACTATGGCTGATGGCCCTGGGTTGTCACATCATGTGTGAGTCGCTGCCTTGGTATGGACCCAGTGTCCTCTGGAGGGGTGCCGTGCAGTAGCTTTTCCTCTCCACTTATGCCCCTAGCAGTGAGGAACAAGCTGAGTCCCCTTCTGGGCACAGATTGCAGAGTGCTATCTGGATGCTAATGTGCCAACCTTCATGGAAAGAGGTCATGGTTACTATCTCTCTACCACAGGTGGGGAAACTGAGGCACAGAGAGAGGTAAGATGTGCCCGAGGCCCTGCAATGAGTCAGGGCAGAGCCAGGGGTGGAATTCAGCTATTCGGCCTCTCAGTCCCCGCTCTGACCCTTAGGCTGGGAAGCCCCAGCACTGTCCTTGCACAGACATGGGTGTAACCTGGCTGCTTGCCCCAGATCCTGCTTCTCCACAACTGGGAAAGATTTTGCCTAGGAGTGTTTGGAGCTTTCATCGAGACCATACAAAAGTCCATACACGCGTCCCTCTTCATGTGACTCAGGAACTCTTACCTGCATCCAGACACTGCCAAAGTTGCCCTCTCATTGGGAGAGTGCCCTTAGGGTGCCATACTCATAAAAATCTGAAAGCAGTGGCATGGGGCATTACTGCCCTCACTGAAGCCAACAAAATCCCTCCACACACCTTGACCTCTGAGCTTTAAACTGAGGGATGATATCCCTTTAATTAAAATGTCACAGCTGCACCCCTGCAGGAGAAGGATGAAGGGGGGCAATCTATTTTCTGTGCCAGGCTATAAATACATCTTTCTTGCTGAACATGGGGCTGCCAGCTGTGAAGTTCTGGCTAGCTTGAACAGTGCTCGGATGCCTGCCTCACATTAGGATGACTCATGAAATCTGCTAACGTGGCACAAGCTGGGGCTGGGACATGGCAGCTGGTGGAAAATACCTATTGGAGGAGGAGGGAGGCCAACAGCACCTGAGAGAGCTCTGCTGCCCACATGCAGCCCAACCCCAGAGCTGGATTATGTGTGGTGGAGGAAGGCTTCATGGGTTTGGGGCCCCTGAAGTTGTCCTGAACTTCTGGAGGGGGGGGGAAGAGAAGGTGTTTGAGGCTGCACAGCTCAGTCAGTGCGCTGCCCTCTTGTCCACTGTGCCCATCTGCCAAGGCTTCCTGCTGCTTCAGACCTGGGCAGGAGTCCTGTGGTTGCCCCTGGTCACTCCTCCTCCTCCTGTTACTGTCCCAGAACTGACCTGCTGAGTTCCCTCATGTGAGGCATAGGGGTGCTGGCTGGCTGTTGTATGCCATGTGGTCAGCGACAGGGCCCCCAGGAGAAGCTGGCATCATCTTTCAGGGAGCAGCTCCTAGCCATCCCCCTATTGTCCCTGTAGCCCTGCAAGGTGAGGTTAAACAAAGAGGCAGGTTGCTTGACATGGGATGCTGGATTGAATTCCCCTGCATAGCAGCAGGGAGCTGGGGCTGTGGCTGGTAGGGGGAGATGGGGAGAGGGAAGCACAAGCTGACACCAGAGCACTTCATGTAGGAGAGCATACCTGATCCCTCAGCTGGAGCTGTGCTAATGTGCACCATGACAGGGTCTCCCAGAGCAAGGGCAGCAGCAGCAGCATGGGGAGGAATCCTTCAGCTGTGAGCTGCTCTCAGGTTTCAGGTCGCGAGCGCATCCATTTCAGCAGCCCACCTGCGCTTTCCCCATCATTGGACCGAATCCCCATCATGCCTGTTCTCAGGGTCAGTACACCTGGCAGCTGTTCCTGGTCCTGCTGCTAACATGCCGCAGGATGTTGGCCAAGTCCCTTCCAGCACAAATCCTGCCATCCTCCCAGAGGCGTGAAGCTTGCAGGCTTAATGTCCTCCAGGGAAGGGTGCTGTACCATGGGAGATTGCAAATGAATGCATTGACTCTTCTTTGAGCCCCAGAGGCACTGGGAGATGGGCCATAGGGACCCACAAATCCACATGGCAGGGGCTCCTGATAGGCAGGTAGGAGAACAGCATGGAGGGTTGTCACTTAGATTCCCTCTCTTTCCCTTTCTGCTCTGGCTAGGCTAGGCTGGCAGGACTCGGGTCCCATCATAACAAGTGGCCCAGCACAATATGTGGGTAGGATGGCACAGGCATGTCAGCACCATGCTAGGAGAGACCCAGGAGCCCAGTCCAGTGCTAGGGTGGGCACTGCAAGAGCTAAAACTCTCCCACTTGGCCCTGTGGGCTCCCAATGCAAGGCAAAGAATCTAGTACTGAAGATGGATATGAGACCCAGCACCCAAACCATGTGGGGGCATCAAAGTCAGGCCTTGTGTAGCAGCTGCAGCTTCTTTTGGGATAGGAAAGGGACTGGATTGTTATTGGCTGCCTGTGGTGTGGTCATGGCTAGTGTCCCAGCCACAGACCAGGCCTCTCTGCATTGTGGTGCTTGTTACCTTACGCTGTGGGAGGCTCTGGTCTATGGGAACATAGTGGAGGTGCTGAGGAGGCAGCTTTGAGGGATCCTGGTCTAGGACTGAGCGGTGCAGAAGCTGGGAGTGCTGGGAGAAGCTTTAGGTATAGTTGATCCTTTCAGCAGCTTCATGGCAGTGTTTAGGAACTAGTTCCCTTGCTTGGTGCCAATGGGCACCTTCTGTAGGACTTCAGGGTCACTCAAGCTGATAGTCTCTGCTCTTGCCTGTAGGTCTGTGGGGAGAAGAATCGCTTTGAGAAGCTGATGGAGTATTTCCGGAATGAGGACAGTAATATTGACTTCATGGTGAGTGTTTTGGGAGGGGAAAGCCATATGTGGGGAGCAGTCAGCCCACATCCATGCTGTGCACTGCCTCTTGGCATCTGGAGGCCTTATGTGATTGGAATAACTAGCTGATTTTCCATCCACTTAGGGCAGGACAGGGCTGCTAACAGTGCCCTTTCTCCAAGTCAGTGAACATGGGCATGTTCCATATCCAGGGAAATACAGGCTTTGTATTCCCATATCAGCTTTGTAGCAGTCCACTAACTCACATGCATGTGGCATAGGGAAAAGAGGCTGTGGCCTGCAGCTTCTGCCACTTGAACCAAAAGAGAATCCCTTTTGAAGCCAGTAGTAACAAGGCTTTTACCTTCTATAGGGTACCAACTATGAGAGGGTAGTCAGACCCATATGACAAATGAAGCTCCTTCAGGCTTGTGTGGGAGGGTGACCTCTCTGAGCTGACAATGGGCCTTTCCAAATGCCTTGAGAACTTCTAGCATGGTGTTCTGAGGCTCAGAGCTTCCTGTGTCCAGCAGCTTGGTTTGCCCAGGATCTGCCTTGCGTCCCTGGATTCTGAACAGCTGCATTAAGAAACAGACAATATGAGTGGCTGGTACCTGGGATTCAGTTCCCACCTCTGCCACTTCCTGTGATATGTTAAATGATCCTTCTTCTGGTGTGTGCCCGAGCATTCAGTAAGGTGGGAGGTTGCTGCTCTGAGTGGCCCCTGATTGTTATGTTGTCCCCACTTCTGTCAATCTGCTGCTTGCCTTAGCCCTGAACCTCTGTCTACCCTTACAGGTGGCCTGCATGCAGTTTATCAATATTGTAGTGCACTCAGTGGAGAACATGAACTTCAGAGTCTTCCTGCAGTATGAATTCACTCATCTGGGCCTAGATGAGTACCTTGAGGTGAGCTTGATCTTTTACCCTCTCTGGCTTGCCTTACAGACACAAGGAGCTTAGATACATGATACATTTACACTGGTGTAACTTGCATAGATTTTGTATGCTCAGAGAGAACCATACCAGGGTCCAGAGTGAACAGACAAGCAGTTGTCCTGGGACAGCTGCTGCGGTAGGCACTGTTACATTGCCTTGCCACTAGGTGGCAGAGAATCAGCAGTAGCTTTGCTTTTAGCAAACAGCTACCCCAGGATAAGTTGCTGGCATACAGCATCTGCACTAGCGTAACTTAAACCAGTGCCTTTTTTTCCCTGAATTTTTCCCTGGGGTAATTCTACATGGAGTTTAAGTAAGTTACACTGGTATAGAGTTGAATGTCTTATGTTGGCTCCTTTACAGTGGTGGAAAGGCTGGTTACACTGGTGTAAACATGCTGTGTATCTGAGCCTTAAGTCTAGAAAGGATGCAGGGGGCTGTGGGCAGATTGCTCTGCATGCTTCTCCTCCTGCTGGATGATTCTTTTAACTGAGGGCACCCTCTGCCTATGACTGTCTACCGACACAGGCTCCTTGGTCTGACTGGGTTTGTACGCACCGCACATTAAATAATGTAGTGGGCCATAAACTTGGATATGCCAGGAGAAAGAAGCCATGCTCAGAAGCTGGAGATCCTCCACCCAGGATAGGAAGTGTGTGGAGGTTTCAGAGCCAGCTCTGAGAACCATGGATGTGAGGCACTTGTAATTATCTGGTAGGGTTGGAGCTGGGCCTGGGGCAGGTTCTGAACAGGGTTCCTGGCTATCTCATTGCAGAGGCTGCGCCACACAGAGAGCGACAGGCTACAAGTGCAGATCCAGGCATACCTGGACAACATCTTTGATGTGAGCGCTCTGCTAGAGGAAACTGAGACCAAGAATGCTGTGCTGGAGCACATGGAGGACCTGCAGGAACAAGTGGCACAGGTGAGTAGTCATCACTGGGTAGTCCTCAACAGTGTGACATCTAATTGGGAGGATTTCTTGAGTTGAGCTCCCCAGGAGTTCTTCATTTATAAATTGGAGGATAGGACTGAGTGCCTGCGTAACAGATTTGCACATGGCACCAACATGGCCTGGGGGATGACTGGCCAGGCTGCAGTACTGCAGAGAAGGACCTAGGGATTACTGTAGTCAAGCAACTGAATATTGTGTGCTCTTGTTGTAAAAAAAAAAGTCAACAGAATCCTGGGTTGTATTAACTACAAGAGTGTCACTTATAAATCAAGGGGAGCGATTCTTCCACTCTGTTTGGTACTGATGAGGTCTCACCTGGAAAACTGTGTCCAGTTTGGGTCCTGCACTTCAAAAAGGATGTGGACAGATTGGAAAGAGTCCAGCACAGAGACACAAAAATAATTAGAGGCCTGGAAAATGTGACTTATGGGATTCAGGTTTTCCGCTTGCTGTAGAAAGGAGAAAAACCTGGAAAACTGCAGAGTTCCAGCCTGCAAGGGACTGCTTGCGGCTGGGGGCAGTAAGATAGGCGCAAGGGACGCATACGCACATGCATGTGGCAGCCAGGCGGGGTGGTAGAGAGCACTTCTTACAGCTCTCCCTAGGTAAATCTGTGGGTCCAGGAGAGCACAGGCGATGTAGCAGGGGGTGGAGAGGCACAGATGACATGGCAGAAGGGCTGGGGAGGCACAGGTAATGCAGCAAGGAGGCAGAGGGGACACAGGTGATGCAGAAGAGGGGCGGGGGGGCACATATCACCCCAGATTTTTACATCCACAGTGGGGCACAGGGTTGCATCCACAGCAGGGTGTGGGGCTCCAGCCTAGCTGAAACAGCTCTGTGCAGGAGTTGACTCCACAGCCCAGCAAGTGGGACCTGGTGTGGGAGAGAGAGCCATGCCACCATGGCCACCAAACTCAATACCACTGTCTGTCACCTTGGTGACCATGTTGATGGGGCGCACCCTCCTGAACCAGGTCCTGCCCACTGGGCTGTGGAGGTGGCTCTTGCCCAGAGCTGGTTTGGCCCAGCTGCAGCCCTGCACCACACTGTGGGCACAGAAATCCGGGGCAGTATTTGCCTCCTCCACATATCACTTGTGCCCTTGCGTGCCCCCTGATGTGTCTCCTGTGCCCATACACCCTCTTTCCCACACACGCACCCCCTTCCTCATATATATGCACACACACACACACACACACAGTGGCATTTCATCTTACTTGGAGAAAAATGCAGATTTGGGGGTTTTGTTAAGAAAATTTGGGGTCTTTAGCAGAGAATTTGGGATTTTTAAACAGAGAAAACCAGGATCCCTGCTTATGAGGAAAGGCTGAAAGAGCTAGGGTTATCTAGTTTGGAGAAAAGAAGACTGAGGGGGAACTTGATAGCCGTTTTCAGATACCTGAAGAATGATTATAGAGAATGATTGTATTCTGTATGATTTATATCCTGAAGGATGATTATAGAGAGAGAGACTCTTTTGGCTGCAGGGGACAGGACTAGAAGCAGTGTTCTTCAAGCTGCAGCATAGTAAATTTAAATTGGAGATTAGGAAGAGCCTTCTGACTGTGAGGATGTTTAAGCATTGGAACTGGCTACTGTGAGAGGTTATGAAATCTCTTTCCTTGGAAATTTTAAAGAACAAATTACAGACACTTGACTGGGATAATTTAGTCATAGAGGATCTTGTCTTGGGCAGGGGGCTGGATTAGATGGCCTCAGGAGGTCCCTCCCAGTCATACTTTCCTGTGATCCTGTGTCCTACACATCTCCATGGCCAGTGTGGAGGGGGAAGGGCTGAAATTCTTGGGTTTCTCCTCCTGCCCTTAGAATGACCAAGCTCTGGGATGGAATAGTTGCCTATGCAAATATAGTCCAGGGAATGATTGGATAGGCAATGGTGCTGGAAGAAGAAGGTAGCCTACCCTCTCCACCAACTCTCCAGTGGCAGCTGCTGGAGAACAAGAGGCACCTGATAACAAGATAACTCCACCAACCGAGGGTGTCCTTCAGGTCTGCCACTGCTGATTCAGCCAGGAGGTTCCAGTGGCCTGTGATTTGTTCATAGGGGCCATGGTGTCCTGGAAGAGGGAACCTCCTAATCCTTGTCATTTGAAAGGGAGACATTTTTCGCTGTGGCATGGGAGATCCCAGCAGGATGCAGGGAAAACAGGATATGGGAGGGCAAAGGGTTCATGCTGGCACTTAGACGTCCAACAGCCTGGATGCTCTGTTTTGGGGTTGCAATATCCCACCTTATTCCCCGTGTTCTGTGTCCCTCCCCACCATACACCTCAATCCCACTGCTTTGTCCCACTCATGGGGGGCAGTAGCTGAACATAGGCTCCTCTTGCAGCTCACAGAGAAACTCCAGGACTCAGAGAATGAGTCCATGGCCAAGATCGCAGAACTGGAGAAGCAGCTGAATCAGGCACGCCGGGAACTGGAGATGCTTCGGGTGAGGCCAGAGGGGATGGAAGGGCAATACCCAAGGCAGGGAGGCATCAAACCAAGGAGTGAGGTGTAGTCCCCAAGGGGCAGAGACTGACATGTCCAAGTGGGAGGTATTGAAGGCAAGTGGGGGGGGGGGAGTGAAAGATGGGGGAGAACAGGAGGAGAGGAAGGATCTTGGTAGATATGGGTGTGGGAAGTGGGGTAGGAAGAGTTTGGGGTAGGAAAAGTTCAGGGTCAGCAGGGTTATGCAGTAGGTGCTGAGTATGCTACTCCAGCCCTGGGATACAAGCATCCTGGGTTTGTGTGAGAAGCCACTGACAACCCTTCTTGTAGTGAACTTTCCAGCCCTGGCACTGGAGGCATTGGAACACAGGCTCCGTCTCAGGGGATGAAGTGCCTAGCTGTCTGTGCATGCACATAAGGATGCCTTCTTGCTGTCTTGGGCCCTCTTTGTGTGTGGATAATTCCCCGCACCTTGTAGGAAGGGAGCACTTGCTCCAGTGTGGGTCATTAGCAATTGGGCTCCCTGCCCAGTGACAGGTGGGGGTGGCACTGACTGGCTCTGTGTATTGGCTCAGGACCAGCTCAGCGAGTCTGCCAGCCCAGTGAGCTCCCCCCCGCAGCCGCAGCCACAGCCACAGCAGCCAACAGAATCATATCGCTCAGCTTTGGAGCAGAAGCTGGAGGAGCTGGAGGATAAAGGGTTAGTCCGGATCCTGCGTGGGCCAGAGGGAGACGTTGCCATCGAGATTGTCCCTGTTGTCATAGAAACCCCAAGCATTCCCGTGGTTACTATAGAAGCCTCCGCCTCTACCAGCACAGGTATCTGCCACCCTCTGATGGGCAGCACAGGTGGTGGGAGGGAGGAGAGGAGTCCTGTTTGTCTCTGGATGGAGCCAGGAACTCCCCCAATCTGGGGCAAAGCCATCTATGGAGTGAGGCAGCGGTGCACTCGGATTTCCCTTCCTCCTCAAACCAAGGGCTAGGGGTCTTTTCCCTGCTCCATCCTGTTTGGAGCTGGGAGCCTCTTTTTTCAGGCAGGCTGTATTTCTAGGTGGCAACTTTGCCCTGGGTACCAGCCCTGCAGAACCTCCCCAAAGTCTCCCTGAGGTGTGCACCTGCCCCTCTGAAAATCAGGGACTTGCTGTGCCAGCACTGCACCATCCTGAGATGCAAACACACACAAGATCAAAAAAAGCACATGACATGGAGACCTTATGCTGGAGGGTCACAAAGCACTCTGCAAAGTGGATCAGCGTCACAAAATGGGGAGGGGGGAAACTGAGTCACAGAGGGAGGAGGGGACTTGCCTGAGAGGGCAAGGGCACAGATGCCTCCCACCTTGCCAAGCCCAGGCCCAGAACCCTCCATTGTTAGACTGAGTGGAGGGGCTCATTGGCTTTGCATTTATTTTGCAGATTTCCTGTCTCCTTCCACCCCTCTCCCACCACCGTCTCCTGCTGCAGCTCCAGCTCTTCCTCCGCCACCCCCACCACTACCCCCCACCAAAGATGCTGGCCCTGCCACCCCATCCAGCAAGCAACAGTCCCTACCTTCTCCACCACCGCCAGCCCCACCCCTCCCTGAGGTTGACACCCCTCCACCTGCCCCACCACTGCCTGGGGTGGAAATCCCACCCCCACCTCCCCTCTCAATGACTGGTGGCCCTGCTCCTCCTCCACCCCCACCCCCACCCATGGGACAGCCACTGGGAGGAAGCCTAATCACATCAGCCAGCTCAGGTAAGCCAAGCTTGGGGCGTGGGTGCAGCTCAGCACAGAAGGGAACATTATGCTCATATGAGGGCAGGGGTACCAGGATGAGTGCCCTGGAGGCCACAGAGCAGGCATTGCCTGGCTGGCTTCTCATTTCCTCCATCCCCAAGAAGGGGAGGGAGGTGTCTATAGCTCTTGCCTGCCTTGGCCTCTCTGCCAAGGCAGAAGCCGAAGGGCTGGGTTGTGTGGGATGTGGAGACTCACACCACCTTACTAACATCTCTAACCAGTCCTCTGAGGACATTGTCCTGGGCCAGGGAGCCCCAGTGCTACAGCCACATTGGCTCGTTGAGTCCATCTAGTTCTGTATTGCCCCATGGACAGGGCAGCTTGGGTGCTTAGTCCAGTAAGTTGCCTGCTACCTCAATCAGTGTCTCCTCAACTCTGGCAACAAAGCCACACCTCTGGGACAGGGGCCTCTACTCAGGACACCTGGCTTGTTGTGTTCTGCTATGGTAGAGGCATGAAGAGCCCCCTCATACTTTTGTTGCTCTGAGGACCTGCCAGGTCCCCGGCCTCATGGTGCCCCATAGGAACTGAGTCTACTCTCATGCTGTCCTGCCAACTCCCACTTGACTCTCATCCTTGTCCTTGTTGCAGTCAAAGTCAAAAAGCCAATACAAACCAAGTTCCGGATGCCCATTTTCAACTGGGTAGCTCTGAAACCCAACCAGATTAATGGGACCGTCTTCAACGACCTCAATGATGAGAAGATCTTGGAGGTGAGGATCTGCTCTTGAGGCTGCCTTTCTGGGATGGAACCAGCTGGCTGCGACAGGAGGAGGGGGTGGGGTGGGGTTAGTAAAATCTGGAGAGGGTTGGGGTAGAGGAAGTTATTGTGGCCTGGGGCTGAGCTGGAGAGCCAGTGAGCTGTTTGCTGGGCTGAGAACATGTGCCAGGAAGGCTCAGGGCTGTCAGGCAGCAGGTTCTCCACTGGATGAAAACCCCACAGCCTGCTCCCAAAGGGGAGACTCCAGCACACTGCAGCCTCGTCTTCTATTGAAAGGGCAGGGCATGCTTACGAGGCAGAGGGACTCTGTCCTGTAGGATCTGCACACCCAGGAGTTGCCTGAAGCAGCAGTTCAGCACCATGGAGAGGAGATCTCTGTGCTGGGGGCAGGTCTCAGGGCTGTAGGTCTGCAGCCAGCTCAGCCCTGGAGTAACCTGCTTGCCTTGTTTCCATATGTTCGTCCCATTCTCCTCCCTCCCCACCCCTTTGTGCTCCCCCCCTTGTCTCCACCATGCTCCTCTGCTTTGCTACTACCTCTTCTTGCCTCTCTGCTGCTCCCTGCAGGAGCTGGACATGAGTGACTTTGAGGAGCAGTTCAAGACCAAGGCACAAGGCCCCAGCCTGGACATTGGCACCCTGAAGGCAAAAGTCACTCAGAAGGCCCCCAGCAAGGTGATGCTGATAGAGGCCAACCGGGCCAAGAACCTGGCCATCACACTCCGCAAAGGTGGCCTCAGCATTGACAGCATCTGCAAAGCCATCCAGACGTGAGTGTCACCCCTCACCTCTGTGCATGTATGGGCTGGTCAGAGCCATTGGCAGGATGCTAGAGGGCAGGAAATTCTGGAAGTTGCCCCACTGTCTAGCTGGAGCCAGCCCTCTCCATGCATGTGGGCACTGGCCTACTTCCATCTCCCCCAGCCCCCAGCTGCCTGTGCATCCCTGCACCAAACCTATAGCCAGTACCCGCAACCAGCTCTCAGCTGGACCCCTGTGGAGGACAGTTATCAGGGCTATGGTGTCAGACACTTGACACAGGCTGAATTGGTGGACCAGTACCACTGCTGAGCTGATCCTCCCAATCCTCTCTTCTGTGAGGGGTGGGGACTGGGGATCAGGACACCTGGGTTCTATCCTTAATGTTCAGGGGTAGTTACGAATTCTGTATACGACAAGGACACCTAGGAATCCACACACAGACTGGTCCTGGGTGCCGGGCCCTGTATAGGTCAGTTACAGAGCTGGCCCTGGCCCCAAAAACTTCCTGATCTGCCTGATGGAATGGACAGACAGACAGACAGGGCTAGGAGGGTGATCTAACAGTCAAACAGAATGGAGCAGGAGATTCAGCTGGGCACATAACTGAGCAGTGCCAGGGCAATCAGGGGCACTGTGTCTCAAAGGGGCTTAGAGGTGGGGGTAAGGGTATGTGGGATGCCACAGAGAAGCAAGAGATGGAGGAATAGGCAAGGAGGATGAGGGAGGGAAGCAGCTACTGTCAAGACTTCCGGCTTTGGCTCTGCCCTGCCCCCTCTCTGTCTAGAGGAGGTGGATAGTGGTTCCAACACACCCAAGCAGGACATGGTTGCAGGGGTCCTTGAGGATCTGCGCTAACCTTTTCTCCCTCCTGGTGCAGGTATGATCTGCAGACACTGAGCCTAGACTTCCTGGAACTGCTAGAGCGCTTCCTGCCCACAGAGTATGAACTGCTGCAGATACGCAAGTATGAGAAGGAGCAGCGGCCATTGGATGAGCTTTCGGATGAGGACCAGTTCATGATCAGGTTCAGCAAACTTCCACGCCTGGCTGAGCGCATGAACATCATGACCTTCCTGGGCAACTTCAATGACACAGCACAGCGCC
Organism: Crocodylus porosus; assembly: GCF_001723895.1. Taxonomy (NCBI): domain Eukaryota; kingdom Metazoa; phylum Chordata; order Crocodylia; family Crocodylidae; genus Crocodylus; species Crocodylus porosus. The sequence goes on from NW_017728949.1 coordinate 690,837, forward strand.
TGATGCCGGTATGAGCCGGGCGGGCAGGCTCCAGACACAATCAATGAGTCTGGGACTGGGGGCATTGACAGCATCGCTCTGGGGCAAAGGGTAATGCCCAATTCTCAGTGGAGTCAGCCAGGAATGGAGAGCTGAGGGGACTTGGGGTTGCTGAGGAACTGCAGAGGCCTCTGGAGGAAGGTGAGGGTAGGCAAGTGGAGGTGAATCTCTGGTGCTTCCTGTCTGGGGACCTGACTTCAAAGCTTCCTATAGTCATGTCAGTCACCCACATGCAGGCTCCAGCAAGCTTATTGGAAGCAAGTGGGTGCCACAAAACTGCCAGGTAGTGTAGAAACACTGTGGGCAGACAGCAGCTGTGTGACAAGTGCAGCCAGGGCCGGTACAGCCAGGACAGCAGCCAGAGATGGCCGAGGCACCTCAACACTGCTCTGTGTGGTGGAGGGGGAGTGGGAGGCACAGGACTGGAGAAGCAGAGGGGGACTCTGGGTCAGGACAGAGGGGCAGAAGCAGAGCTGCAAGAAGAGGCCCAGGGCTGAGGTATCCAGGAGCTGCAGGCTGGGAAGAGGAAGCTTCAGCAGAGCTGTCAGCGGGGAGCAGGAGCCTGTCACTTGGGACTGTGAATCGGGGCCTATGGCTGGAAGCAGGGCTGCGGGAAAAGCCCTCGTGTTAGCCAGGGCCTGAGCCCAGGCTGGGTGTTTGGGGCAGTTTGTAGGGGGGAACATGGAGTTCCTGCAGGCACTTTGCCCTCAGCTTCTGCCTTGCAGGCAGCTGCCCACCAGCACAATGTCCTCATGGTCCCTCTCACCCTAACTGCAGCAACTCCACTCCATCATCGCTGGGTCCATGTCCATCAAGTCCTCCACGAAGCTGCGTAACATCCTCGAGGTGAGGGGCTTTGAGGCACCTGATCTGATGGGGCCAGACCCTCAACAGGGGGAAAGAGTCTGGTGCCCTTTCTTGGGCTGGGGAGAGAAAGGAGACTCATGGAATATTTATTTGCTAATGTCTCTTCTTAGGAATCCCAGGGGGTTCTCTGGGTCCTCACCAGGTTGGGGGCTGGGTGGATCTGGGGTTTTAGCTGGGCCGAGGGTAGGGAAGAGGGGGATCTTTCTCTGGGGAAGTGGCTGAGACAAGGACTGGGGGCCCTGGCTGGGCAGTGAGGGGACAGTGTTCACTTTGGAGGAGAGGGCCCAAGCCAGCCCTTTCCTGGCTGGTTGGTGCCCTGGGCTGTGGGGCTGGGGGCCTGATGTGAAGCTTGATGTGTGTCTGCCCCATCCTTGGGCCAAGTCTTCTGCTCTGAAGTAGAAGGGGTTGGGAAACATCCCCTTTGGCTGGCTGGTGGGTGCCCCATGCCTCCTGCTGTGCAGGGAAGCCATAGTCCAGCACAGGGCTGCCTGATGCCTCTGTGGCTTAGCAAAGGCAAACGACTGCTACAGCCATCTCTCTGCAGATTGTCCTGGCCTTCGGGAACTACCTGAACAGCAGCAAACGTGGGGCTGCCTATGGGTTCCGGCTGCAAAGCCTTGATGCGGTAGGTGTTGGGGAGAAGTTCAGTGCTCTGGGGGGGAGGCCATGGGAAGCAGATGCCTTGGCGTTTCCCTCAGGGCACAGGGGTTTTCACCTGCTCCCAGCAAAGGCCCCCTGTTGTGGTGGTGGGAGAGGGCAGCTCTGTTGGCCACACCAGGTCAAGTGACAGACAAGGCAGATGGGGGCCCATTGTTAGAGTGCCCAGGAAAGCCTGCCACAAGGGGGCAAGCATGGACTGTAAGGGCAGTTGTGCTATGGAGCAGGAAGTGGCAGATGTGGAGAAGAGGGTGCCTGGGCTGGGCTGTACTGGCTGGGCACGGTAGTGAGTGTGATGGGGGGGAAGATAGAAACCACCAAGCATGGGAGGTAGGCACTGGGCAGGAGGCAGACACAACTGGACATGAGCACTGGTAGTAGGGAATGTTTGGGCTCAGCCCTCAACCTGATTGCTGTCTTCAGCTGCTGGAGATGAAGTCCACGGACCGGAGGCAGACACTGCTGCACTATATGGTGCGGGTGATCAGCGACAAGTACCCAGAGCTGACAGGCTTCTACACTGAGCTGCATTTTCTGGACAAGGCAGGCACAGGTACTGGCACATGGCTAGGGCTCAGGGCAACCCCCAGGCCCCTGAGCTCCAAGAAGGGCACAGCCTCTGAGTCAGGCAGCTGGTTCTTTCTGAAGCTTGCTGTAGGCAGGCAGTCACTGCAGCTCTGAGTTGTTTTCTCTCATCCCTCTCCCCACCCAAGTGTCCCTGGACAGCATATTGCAGGATGTGCGGAGCCTGCAGCAGGGCATGGAGCTAACCCGCAAGGAGTTTATGCGGCAGGATGACAGCCAGGTGCTCAAGGACTTCCTCAAGGCCAACACCGAGGTGATGGAAAAACTGCAGACTGATGGGAAGACAGCCAAGGTGAGTGCATCTGCCCCATACCTGGGGCAATGCATTCTGGAGCTTACCTGAACTGAGGGAACTTGGGGCTGGGTGGGGTGCCCTGTCTACACACACTTCCAGCCCTGGAGCTGGTCCCTACTGGACACAGGGGCATGGTCTGAAGAGGGGGCTGGTGCAGGACTGTGGGTGGCTGGGCTTGGGGCAGCATCACAGTGAGAGGGGGGAGGCCATGCATTAAGGCAGCAACGCAGTGTGCTTGGAGCCCCATCTTTGAACAGCAGGAGGTGACTCCTTCCATAAGGCCTGTCAGCCCCAGCTGGACAATGCTGCCTCTGAGCAATGCACACAGAAAGGCAGTCTAGGGGGGTCTCTGACTAGGTGAAGCAGCAGCTGTGCTTCCGTGCACCTTTAGGGATCTCCAGCCTCTGTGGGTGCAGGGCATCTGCACTAATGGGGTCTCTCTGTCTTTGCCTGCAGGAGGCCTATGAGTCGGTTGTGGAATACTTTGGTGAGAATCCCAAGACTACCCCACCAACCATGTTCTTCCCGATGTTTATGCGCTTCATCAAAGCCTACAAGGTAAGGGGCCCAGAAGCAATAGCCAGGTGGAGGGGCCATCCCACCTTGCATCTCAGTGCTCTGCTCTGGTTGGGCCATGGCCCTATGCGAAAGATAGGAGTGAGCCTTGCCCTTGTGTATTGGACAGCCGTGACTCCTCCCCCTTCTCGTCTAGGAAAAGTATGGGTGTGGACTGGGCAGACTTAATCAGGTACATTGAGAGAGGACATGCAGCCCTGTGCTACTGCTTGGGAGGCCCACTTCCCAGGCAGGACACATGTAGACTTCCAGGAGCTATGACAGGGTCTGGCCCCAAGGCTTCAGAGGCTTGGTTATGGAAAAAAGTTTCAGGAGCTAAGTTTATGGAGGACACGGGACAATAGGAAAGGAAGTTCCGGTTCTCTAGTCAGGGTGTAATATGCATGGAGTAATATCTGAAGTTCCCAGGTTGCAGTGCAGAGTGGAAGGTGTCTGGTTTTCCCATGCTTCTTGGTTTTGCCGGTTGCCACATCGGGCTAGGAAGGAATTTTTTTCCTTTCCTTTTGCTACAGGCATTAGGGGTTTTTCACGTTCCTTAGAGGCACTAGTGTTTGGCTTCAACAAAGGCTGGGGAGCTTGACTGGGATGTACCAATGATACTGTTGGACTTAAAAAGTGTCTGAGGCTCTGGGTCAGACTGATTACCACATATGGGATCAAGAAGAAATTTGACTCCACAGTCAGATTGGCACAAACTGTGGGGGCTATGGCTTGCTCTGCAGCAGCAGGGCACAGTCCAATTCCTTTGGTATCTTGAGCCTATTTTAATAAACTACATCCTGTCTTTGCAGTGGCAGGACACTGACAGTGCCTTCATTCTGCTGCTTTATTTGTGCCAAGTTAGGACATTCTTGATGTTTTGGGCCCTGTGCTTGTTAGTTGTGCCTGAGGGTGGCTCCTGATGTTGTTAAGAGCAGGTTAAACAGACACTTGTGTAGGATGGCTAAGACAGGGCTGACCACTTCTTGAGCAGGGGGCTGGACTAGATGCCCTCCTGGGGTCCTTTCCAGCCCTACTTTCCTATGATTCTAGCAAAAGGGAGGTGCCTGAACCCCCCAGGGGCATAGGTTGTAGCTGTGTTGGTCTAAGGACATAGGCAGACAAGGTTCTTTGTGTGAATCTGATATTTTTTATTAGACCAACTTAAATAGTTGGAAAAAAAAATGTTTAAGCAAGCTTTTGGGGTTTAAAAACCCTTCATCAGGCTGAGGAAATTTCTGCAGTTGGTGTGTCCTTCCTGGATGGAATGACAAGTAAAAAAGCCAGAGGCTGGGCTGGTCTGCATACAAGACAGGCAGTCAGTGAAGATGTAAATTGAGTCAATGGGTGAGGGACAGGCTGGGTTGTAGGGAGAAGGGGGAAGATTAATGGAGAGGTACCTGGGGAGTCAGATATCAGGCAAGTTATAATGTGTCATAAATCAAGTGTCTGTATTTAGTCCATGATTTTTAGTATCCAGAAGGTTGATGAAGTGGAGTTCATAGGCTCATCTCTGAGAAGTGTTTTGAAAGTTCCCTTTGAGGATCAGGACTGAGAGATCGGAGAGAGAGTGGTTTTCTTGTGAGAAATGTGCCCCCACAGGTAACTGGGGATTCCTGTCTTTGATAAGCTTCCGGTGTGCGTTCATTCTGGTGCGCAGTTGTTGTTTGGTCTCTCCTATGTATTTTCCATCAGGGCATTTGGTGCGTTGGATGAGATATATTACTTTTCTGGAGGTGCAGCTGTAAGAGCCGGGAATGCTGATGGCTCTGTTGTGGGGTGTAGTAATTGTGGGGGTGGTGGAGATTGGCAGGTTTTGCATTTCTTGTCGTGGCATGGTCTGGATCCATTTGGTGTGTTCTGGGCCTGAGGAATTTTGCTTCTGGTGATAAGGTTAGCGAGGTTCCCTGGGGTGCCCTGCCTACACACACTTCCAGCCCTGGAGCTGGTCCCTACTGGGTGGCTAGGATGGGTAGCTCTGGGAAGATCTCTTTAAGAATAGGGTCTCTTTCCAGTACGGTTTCAATTGTTTGAGGATTTTCCATATGGGTTCAGGGGAGGGGTGATATGTTATAACTAGCAGTATGCTATTCGTGGGGGGTTTCCTTTTTGTATTGCAGCAATTCTTCCCGTGGTATCCATGTGGCTCTTTCAAACTTGCGATTTGTCTCTCTGGTGGAGTGTTCTTGTTGGGTGAAAGCCTTTTTAAGATTGGGGAGGTGGCAATCTCAGGTGTTCTCAGTGCAAATTTGGTGGTATCTGAGGGCTTGGCACAGCTTTTTTGGTGTGTTTGGGTGATTGCTGGTTCTGTGCAGGTATGTGTGTTGGTCTGTAGGTTTCTTGTATAACATGGTCTGTATTTTACCATTATGGAGACTGATCATTGTATCTAAAAAGGAGATGCTGGTGTTGGAGTATTCAAGAGATAGTCGGATGAAGGGATGGTGATTGTTGAATTTCTGATGGAACTTAATCAGAGATTGCAGGTTTTCAGTCCAAATGATTAAGATGTCATAGATTCATAGATGCTAGGGTCAGAAGGGACCTCAACAGATTGTTGAGTCCGACCCCCTGCCTAGGCAGGAAAGAGAGTGCTGGGGACAGATGACCCCAGCCAGATGCCTATCCAGCCTTGTCTTAAAGACCCCCAAGGTAGGGGAGAGCACCACCTCCCTTGGAAGCCAATTCCATTGATATATCTTAAGTATAGCAAGAATTTGATGGTGCAGTCATTAAGGAATTCTTCTTCCAGGTGGCTCATAAAAAGGTTGGCATACTGTGGGGCCATTTTGGTTCCTGTAGCTATTTTTGACCCCCCCCCCTCCCCCGAGGACTGTGACCCTGCCCAGTGCCAATGAGGGGTTGCAGAGCTCCTCTACTAAGCCCCTGCATGCTTGGGTTGCCAAGGAGGCAGCCCAAGCAAGGCTAAGTACATGATGCCCCAAAGCACATCAGCACTGTGTACTGGTGTAAGAGGCACCACAGGGCCTGAGTTGGAGACTTGCCCCATCTAACCAGCTTCCACACTGTTTCTTTCCTCTCTAGCAAGCAGAACAGGACATTGAAATGTGGAAGAAACAAGAGGCAGCTGCCAAAGAAGCAGAGTCCAACCCCCCCAGCACTGAGAATCAGTCAGGACAAAAGGTACAACCAGTGCTCCCCTTCCCCTGTCCCATTCACTAAACTCCTCACCTTACTCTTTCCCATGGTTGTGAAACCAAGCTTCTGTGCCCCTATGGGTCTGAGAGCCCTTTTGGTGCCTTTCCCAGAGCCAGAGCTTCTGCCTCCACCTTCTGACAAATCACCATGTTGCATCTCCCTAAAATTCCTTGGTATTGGCTTCCTCTTCACTCTGTGCCTTAAGCTGTTGTGTAGCATTGCCGCATAAGCAAAAAACTGGCAAGTTCCACCCCAGAGGTGGCTGCAGCTGAATAGTGGGTGAAGCATTTTTTATGTTGGCTTTGTAAAGTATGTGAGGGTCTCTCAAAGGAGGAGGTGCCATCCTTGAGATGCCTGGCTCCATGGGAAATGTCCCACATTCTCTGAGCTGCCACAGGGAACCCCCATTTACTTCCTCCTTGTTATTGCTGCTACAGTCTCCTGTCCAGAAAGCCAAGCGGCAGCAGATGGACATGATTGCTGAGCTGAAGAAGAGGCAGATGGTGAAAGAGCCCCTCATTTATGAGGGGAAAGATGGTGCCATTGAGGACATTATTACAGGTGAGGTGGGACAACCCCTGAACTTGGGGGTGGGAGTTGGACCCCACAGGCAGATGCCCAGTGGGTCAGAAACAAAGGGACACTTGTGGGTGGGATGCTAGGTGAGGGTGAGAGTGGTGTGGGGTACTTGTTGGTGTATTACTGGGTTTTCTTTGGGATGCGCCTGCCATATGGCTGTTAGTCCCACATGCCCCGTGCTCGCAGGCCATGCTCCTGCCCCTTTCCAAAACCCTTCCCTGCCTTCCTCACTTATTCTTGCAGCCACTGTCCCTGTCTGTCACCAGGCTGCCTGTCCTGTGTATAGCACTGGGGGGCCAAGGGAGGGTAGGCATTCCAGAGATGGCAAGGGGGGTGAGCCGCCCAGAATTATTAAGGGGTGTTGTCTGGTAGGTAAAGCCAGGGTCTGGGATCCAGCTGTCTCTGTTCTCAGCCTTGCTGATGTATTTTGGCTTAGTACTTTGTCTCCCTGGCTTCATTCAGCCTTCTAGGCTCTGCACTGCAGAGCAGAGCCATGAATCTGACTGTGTCCTTGTGTCCCAAGCATAGGCACTGATTTCTATTTTTGTGGGGGGGAAAGGCCTAAGATGATGGACACGCGGAAAGTTTTACGCATTTCAGATAGCAGCCCTCTTCCCGAGGGGGGCCAGGACCTCTGTACTTGGCACCTCTAGTCCCAAGGGTTAGAGGGGGCCAGGAGTGCCCCAGTTATCTGGCAGGGGCAATGCAATTAGCTGGATTAATTGCTGGTGCATGCCAAGGCCTTAGGAAGGCTTCCTCTTCCCAGCTCTTGGTTGCTGAAAATCTCCATCACAGCTGAGCAGACCTCTTAACCCAGGGCTGGATGCTTGGATGGGTGGACCAGCTGGAAAGGGACACTCAGGCCATTTCCCCTAGAACCAAACGACTGCCCCCCCAGGCCAGACCAAACTCTCCCTGCACACTCTGCTGTCTCTGACCATTCCTCATTTCACTTCCTGCTGCTGCATTTTTTCTCTTTCTGCTCTCTTCCCTCTACTTCTCCCCGTCCTGCCTCTCTGGATCACTGCTCAGTTCTGAAGACTGTTCCTTTCACGGCCCGGACGGGCAAGCGCTCGTCCCGGCTCTTCTGCAACGCCAGCTTCAATGAGGAGAGCCCCTTATAGCCTCTGCCGCAAGGTAATCTGGGTGTGGGGAACCATAGTAGAGGGGACCAGCTAGGCAAGACAGCTCTCCCACCCCCTCATGCAGCCCTTCTGCTCAAGGGTATGGACAGCTCCCAGGTTGAAGCCTCTTTGCCCACCTGGATTCTCATGTCCTTATCTTCCGTATGAGGTTAGAGAAGAGAAGGCTCTGAAACTCGCTCTCTGCCTTGCCCCCCAGTTTGCTGGCACATCCACTACCTCTCTGACCCATAGGCTTTGATCTTCTAGGCTGTGAAGCTAAGCAGGACTGGGCCTGTTCTGTCCCAGCATAGGAGGCAGCAGGATTTCCCAGATGTTACATGAGTCAGTGCAGGAGGTGACTTTCCTTCTGTGTCAGCCCACGGAGACATGTGCAGAGGGCTAAGGGGGGTGCTGGACTGGAGCAGGCACCAACCAGGCTCCATGTGTTCTCTGCACACAGGTCTGCGGAACAACCCGTACCGGCGCGCCGACATCAGCAGGTGCAGTGGGAAGAAACGATCCTTGGGGCAGACCTTCCAGGTGACCTCTGACATCTCGCTGTGACCACTCCTGGCCTTTCCATGGGCAGGCATGGCATGGCATGGGCCCACCATCACTACTGCCTCTGCCCAGGAGATGGCAGGACCCCAGGGACCAGGCTTCTCTGCAGCTGTGTCAGACTGAACCAAGGACTCTTGCAGTAGGGGGGAAATCACCACTTGCAGCTTCTTAAACTACTTAACTGTACAGAGTGCCAGCTGGGGCTGCCCTCCCCTGTGCCCCAACCCACCCACCCTTCACAGGTCTGGCCCAGCGGGCTCTCCAGGTATTATACAGCAGCTATGTCCAAGCTGCCTGCTCTACCGTGCCATTGAACTACTCCCCTTCTCCAGGCTTAGGGGACAGGAATAGAGTGCACGTGGCAGTTGCTCAGAGGTCCACGGAACAAGCAGAGAGGGCTGAGGCTCCTGAGAGCAATAGCTACCCCTTCCATGGTCGCTGTCCCTCTTCCCCTCACCTCACACATGCTGGACCATGGCCACAGGTAGAGGAGCATTGGCAGGGGGGGTCCTACTCTTCTCTGGTGTGCTCCTGCCTCCCTGTGTGCTGGTGCCTTTGTGCAGTCAGTGCTGGGGCAAAGTCCAGGACCAGCCTGCTGCACTGCTCCTTGAACTGTGATCTCTTCCCCCCCTGGGCTTGCCCTGCCACTTTAGGCTAGACCCTGCACCCTTCCCCCTGCAACCTTATTCCTTCCCCCTGCCATACAGCAAGCAGATAAGCTTGGGCTGCCCTTGCTTAGAAGCTATCTGGGAAGGAGGAGGTGGCAAAAGGGGAGGGACCCACCAGATAATACTAGGCTGAGGTGAAGGGTTGGAGCCTATTGCAAGGCTTTTACCACCAAATGCTGCACCAGCTCTCTTAGCTGGCATATGCAGGCAGCTGGATATGTCTTCCTTTAAATTTTCTTTATGCTGCGATAAGAAGGCAAGCACGGGAGTGACGAGGGAGGCTCCTGCTGTTTGTGCGGGGTCTCAGGATGCAGATGCAGCTGCATTCTGCACTTGGGCATTGGGGTCCAAGGTGAGCAGCACTTGTCTGATCCCCAGCAGGCTCAGATGCTATGACAATCAATGGAGTTAAGGATTTGCAATTCCCTGTGTCCCCACAAGGTGTCGCACTTACCTTAAGCCATCTGCATCCCCATGGCTGGGATGGCACCTCAGCTCAAAAGCAGCTCAGTGGTGTGGCCTGTTTGCAGGGCATCCAGGGACAGACCAGTACCAAGGAATCCAGGTGCAGGAGGCTTGCATCAGACTGTGCAGTAAAGCTATAAGCACCCAAGGATGCCTGGGTGACCTCACTCAGGTAGTTGCAGTAATACATCTGTGCAGTACTCACTGCAGCTCAGGCATGTGCATGTAGACCCTGCAGCACACACAATAGTATCAAAGCCTTAGAAAGGCACATCTGGTGCTGGTGCATACAGCTGGGTTACGTCCCCAGCTAGCAGGGCCCATGCACTGCAGCCACCCTGCTATGTCTGAATCCTAATCACTTACTATTGCAATTAAACAGCTGATGCTTGCTAAGAGTAGGAACCATTTCCATGATGCATTTACTACTTCAATACACACCCCCCCACCCCACCCAATCCAGGGCTTGTGGCTGCCATGTATTCTTGTGCTAGACCAGGCTTTTAGAGTGGAGCAAGCCTTATTTGTAAGCCAGAGCTATGCTTGCTTCCTGCTGTAATTAAGAAGCAAGACTGCCACCTGCTTGGCATCACTCTCACAAGCTCATCACAAAAAGGGGATAGGAGGGTGGGGGGAATGAATGTGTAACTTATAAAGATGCCTTTAAGAAAGTTGTAAGAAACATTAACTGCTAATTTGTATACATTATTTTTATATTTTGTCTGTGAGCCTGTTAAATCCAAAGCAGAGCTGGTAATAAACCCACTCAAAAGGATATAGCACCTATCTGGAGGGGGAGGGAGTCTTCTACACATCTACCATAAACCAGGGACACAAGGTGACCAAGTCATAGCTCACTACATGGAAAGACTCAGTCTGAGCATTGCTTGCCATCCCCCCACCTCTGGACAGAGACCTATCTACTAAACAAAACAGGTGGGAGAAGCTGACCCCTGCAAACATGCACTGCTGTCCCTCAGGGAAAGAGGAGCTGATGGGTGAGGTTGAGCAGGGAGCAGGTTGAAAGCTCTCAACTGTCCTTTCTGGTACTTTGCTGTCAGGCCATGGAGGTTGGGCCCTGTTTTGCTAGACCTGATTGTAGTCAAGTGGAGACTCAAAACAAAAGTAGGGCACTGTGGGGGAGGGTCTGGAGCATTGTTCCAGCTGGCAGACAAGTTGCACCTTGTAGGGTGAACCTGAACAGAAACATGCCTTTCAAAGAGGCCAACATGCATCTGAAGGTCTCCTCTTCCCCCACTCCCCCACCCAGCAGCACATTTTTATTTTTATTTCACATTTGAAAAAAACAAAACAAAACAAAACAAAACAGAGCATGGTTCCTCCTTTCCTTATTACACAGCTTGTTTGTCACCCTCAGGTTCCCATTTCTCATGGTGTAGTGGATCCCCCTTGCTGACACCAAAACTGTAACAGTGGTTCTCCTGGCATTTAAAAACACAAAAGCAGAACAGATGCACTTACAACTCAAAGCTCTTGTGGTTTTCAAGCAGTATCTCAGCCAAGAGCCCAGATCAATTAAGGCAATGTAGGAAGTTGCCCTTTGAATGGTGGGCAGCCTCATATAGACTGTGGTTATTGTAACTCAGTTGCTTTCTTGAACTGAGATGGTTTGAACCTGGGCTTAATCTTATCCAGTATTTCTGAAAAGACCATTCTTCCTTTTTTTTGTTCTCACTGACGCATGGAAACTAGTTTTTTTTTCCCTTCTTCCTGGTACTATTCATGGCTATTTTTTACGGGTAAGGCAAATAGACTTAAGTTTAAATGACTGGCTCTGTTGTCAGACTTGTCAACTCCAAGACAGCTGCAGATTTGGAGGTGGGGTCAGAAGACCTCCATGGCCTCAGCTTGCTTTTCCCTGCCCCTGTAGGATTGTTCCAAGTATCCATCTGTCAAGGTGTTGCTGAGTGTTCTTGCATCCACTGTTTGCTAGGGCTGTGCAAAGCTTCGAGTGGTGATTCAATTTGGAGGAGATTCGGCCCGATTCAGTGGCCAAATCTCTGAATTCAAATCCAATCAGGGGACCAATTTAAAGGTCCAAATCAAGTCAAAGCTCTCTGAATCTTCAGCAAAGATTCAGACAGCGTTGATGATTTGGACAATCCCTAGTGGCTGCAGCTCCGAGCTGGTAAGTACTAGGGGCAGTGGAGGGGACCATGGTGGGGATCCCTGCCAGCCCCCCCACCATGGCTGCCCCAACCTGCCCCAGCTCCATACTTAAAAAGCAGCCCCAGTGCTCACCAGGTGCTGCCAGGCAGGGCCCCCCACATGGTGCAGGGATCATCCCCTGCCAACAGGAGCAGCGAGTCCTGAGGTTTCTTCAGGGGTTTTTTTTTCTTAAAGGGCTGGAGCTGGCACTTGTGGGGCATCCATGAGGGGGTAGGGGTTTGGGGGCTCATTCAGAGCCCCCCATGCAGCATGGGGTAGTGATTTGGCTGAATCAAATCAGGAGAGTGATTCAAATCACCAGATTGAATCACTATCCCCTGAATCGGCCAAATCCAAATCCAAAGCGAATATTAGTCACTTCACACAGGCCTGCTGCCTGCCAGAATAATCTACTGCTAGATTCCACCTTGGTATTAGGACATAGTTCATGATATGTATCTTAAGCTTTATTCTAATTTTCTGTTCAATGCACCTACGGAGATGGAATGAAATGGGGTGAAGTATTAAAAAGACACACCTCCACCCAAACAGGGTAGCTTCCAGTAGGATCTCAAAGTAGTGAGGGGTTTTTGGAGGTGGTATCTTTTATCAGACTAACTGTAGAGTTGGAAGAGACATTTGATAAGCTTTTGGACATAGAGGACCAATTATACAGTTGGTCCAATGAAAGACACCAGGCAGAAACCTTTGCTTCTTGCATATTTCATGGACCATCACAGCAACAATGCTCAAACCCCAGCAGTAGGATCTTGAAGACAGATACAGCCACAACATTTGAGACAGCAGACAACATTAAATTATGAACAACTGCAATGAAGAGCTGTCTTTTCTCAGCTTGTTTTTTTAATTTACATTCATTTCAAAGCAATTTTTTTTAAAAGTCACAGTTTTCTAAAGTGTCAATTCATCATTAAGGTGTCATTCATTTAAGATAATTTGTTCACACTTATAGGAAGGAGAAGATCCCACCACTTATACCTGCGCTATCTAGCCCAAAATAATTGAACTGATGTTTCTTTCTTTACCAGCAAGGCATTGCTTTTCCCTGACTGGTTTAGGGGGAAAAAGAAGGCAGAGATGGTACCAAGTGTTATCTACGCTTCTCCAGCTGTCCTTTGGTAAAGCATGGTCCCCCACTAGGGAGAATGACTGTATAAGAGCACTAGTTGTGTGTGTGTTCAGGCAAATCTATCAATCCCAGTGACAATGCTCTCTCTGCTTTGGATTCTTGTTCACACTGCACAGCCAATCCAACCCTGGGACAGGAAGATGGACTTACCTGGCTTGAACAGCAAGAGAGAATGAAACATTGCAACCAATAGTGCAAAACATGGCACCTCAGAGGAGGATCTCATTGCAAGGACAGTGAGAACAGGCCAGTGATTGCAGGCAACAGATGAAATATTGTCCCAGTGAAACAGAAATGTCCAATTCCAAGGCTGTTCAGCTGACAAGTGGCACCAAAACAACAGACCACCATCTGGAAGATGTCAGCCTCTCAAATCGCCATAAGCCATAAAGATAATTTGAAATGACATAAATGGGGTAGAGATATGGGCTAATGCTAGTAGCAGAGTGCATCCTACTACCCAATAATTATGCCCTGGAATCACACAAGGGTTTATTCCTTTTACTCATTCAAATAGCTAGGTGCAGATGCTGGTATTAATGCTATAACTAAAAGTGCAAGCTTTGCAGGTGCTAAGGGATGCTGCATTTGGCTTCACTGATCAGTAGAATTTGATTCTAACATTGACAGGTTAAGAACAAAAAAAGCTAAAGTTACTTGGTAATGCTTAAGTACACATTCTCTCCTCTTAAAGAGCTTCTCAGCCTTTTATCAATGAGCCTTTGGAAGGAGAAATCAGTTGTTCCTTCATATCAGCATACCCCCAACAGCTGTTGATTACTGTGCCAGGTTTTACATGGTGAATGGCAAGGAGATAAGCCTACCCACTATGGATGTAAATATCATTTGAAAAAACAGCCATTTAAACTCTTCTAATTATATCAGTTAAACAATAACACATACCTATGGGTTGAGTTGAGGGTCAAATCGTACCAGCACAGTATGACTCTCAACTCCACCCTAGCAAACACAAGCCATGCTTAAAAAAATATGTTGTTAAACGTTAACTATAATGCATTAACAGTATAAAATACAATTATAGCATAACCATTTAACCGTTTAACCTTTCACATCTCTAGTACCCATCAGGAAAAGGGTTAGGGAAGATTCCCTATTATGTTTGCTTCGGGAGACACTAGGTTGGACTTGACAAAAAAGTTCCAATCCCAGGAATACCAATTCAGCCTTTTGCTCCCAGAAGGTAGCAGTACAATTCTGTGCCCATTATGATATCTGAGTGGCTTTTGTTTTGATAGTATTAAAGGTTTCATTGTCACGACACTTGAAAGCAGGAACTGAAAAACCAAAGTTATGTTAAAATTATCCCCTTTTTTCTGCATACAATAGGTTATGAGTATACCCCAGAAGTGCCTTGGTTGCCTTAAGTACATACTTTGGTATGATTTAAGTCTGGCCTGTCTGAGTAACAGAAGTTTTCTCAACTCAGCTATCTGGCTGCACAGTACAGCAAACACCCAACCATTTTAGGAACCACCAGAGGGGGAAAAATGCTTAAGGGAGGCAAATCTTCTACCAAAGGCAGACCAAAATTCTCCTTTAGTCCATCTAGGCTTAGAAGTGGTCCCCAGACTGAGTTCACTTGCAGTTTAGTTGCAGGGGCAAGACATTGCACTGGGAGAAAAAAAGTGTCCTGTTCCTGGATCTGCCATGGACTCAGTGCAATCTTGGGCAAGTCACATCACTAACCTGTACCTCTGTTCACCTATTGGTAGAAGGGGCTATTGCTAGTCTCCCAAGCCTCCAACTTCAGGCATTAGACCAGTGGCTCTCCGATGCATTAGACTCAAGGCACCCCTTAGAAAATATCATCTCCTAGTCTTCACACACTTTTTGACTACAGAAAAATACAGCAATTCTTACACTGCAAAGAACTCAAAAAACCCACAGCAGGGCAGACTGTGAATTTCTAGTTGACATTTCTGGGTTTATCTTGTGAATCGTGTGTAGGCGTCTGCCCATTCAAGTGTTAATACTGTGCAGCACCCCCTGGTAACACTTAAAAGGATCTCAAGACACCCTGGTTTCAACTTAATGTACTAAACTAGAAGTACTCTACGCCCAGCACCATGCCATCCAGCCCATGGGGCTCCCCCCAGGTCTGAAAATTTGGCAGCACCAGAACAGCTGGCATTGTTCTCCTGATGCTAAATTTCTAGTCCCATGGGAAGCCCTGGGCCCTGCATGCTAGATTGGACATCTGATCACAGGACTGTGCAGAGGCAGCGCCATACCCCAGGGCCCAATTCCCATACATGTGGCTGGGTGGGGGTGGCACAGGCCACCAGGTCCTGATCCCAGCATGCAGGGGTGACACAGGCCATAAGATCTTGATCCCAGTGCACAAAGGCCAGCCAAGCATGAGGCCCAATCTGGGCACATGGGGGCAAGTGGAGACAGCACAAGGCCTAATCCAGCCTTGCACCACTGAGTTGGCCTATGGGGCCAAAAGCTTGAGCACCACTGCTCTAGACCATTATGCATTTTCCCAACATCCGCTGCTTATAATAATGAAAAGGCAAAATAATGCTAGATGTTAGCATGTGGATCAGAGGCAATGAAGCAGAAGTTATTGAGATCAGAAGAGGAAAGCTCTTTTGGGAAGGGACACAAACTGTGTTACTCATGTCAAAACAGCCTTGAAAGAATCTGCTGCAAAGGGTTTGACAATTCTACTTTTGCACCAGCCCAGCCAGCTACAGCTTCCAAGATTCCCCCTGCTCTAGGCCTCAGGCAGCAAGGAGGTTATCCAACACTGGATAGCACCTTTAATCACCACATACATGACCACAGCTTTCTTCCTCCAGGAAGTTCTTGAACCACTGACGTTTTCCTGGAAAACACAATCCTATTCCTCTGAAAATCACAGTCAGGAACTTCTGTGTTCCCAATCTCAATTATAAACATACTTAAAGAAAAAGTGATTCCCTGGCTCTGGAGATCACACTATAAGTACAGCATGTGCCTAGAGACAGGATGTGGACAGATAGCAAGAAGCCAAGGCATTACAGCAACAAGCAATAACACTCCCATCCTATTTCAGTAGAAAACATAAATCTTGACACTTGGTGAATTAACAGAGGCAGTTGTGGGTTTCTGCTGTTCCATACTTTGAGGTAACAAATTCCAAAGCCAGAAGCCTTATGGCCTGTTCTCCAGCTGACCATGCTTGACTCTCCAGGTCCAACTGAAGCTGCAGTCAGGGGCAAGGGTGCATTGTAGCTCAATACCAGAATCTGGGACCTCCATATCATAGTGTACAGGCTGTCCCTCCTTTGTAACAAGGCTGAAAGCAGAGGCTGGGATCTGTGAACCAGAACAAAGAGCTAAGTGGTATCTAGTAGACAAAGTTAAGTCAGTACCTACCCCCACATGGTCTACCTGGAATTAGCACTTAAAATCAACAAGGAATGTAAAAGATGAAAGATTTTATTTACCAGAGATGCTGTTCCAACCTTCCCAGGTAAGGGAATATTTTTAGAAGCCAGGCTAGCTGGTACTTATGCTGCAGATTTCTCCACCACTTAGCACCCACTGGTAGTTGATCATTAAATGTGGGTGACTGAATGAGACCTCTACGATCTCTTCTTTATAACTGGCAATCTTTTGTTTATGACATCCCAATGAACAGGCCATGCCAGACATGGGAATAGGCAATGTTATATATGAATATTTCATACTTCCATAGCTCTTTTATTCACAAAAGCTGAAAGCTTTTTATGACCAAGTAAGCTTTAGGTGTCAGGATGCTGCTAGTTTTTTTGGCCTCTCATAGCTTCCATTGACACAACTAGCCTACTGAAGATGGCCAGCATCCCTTCCAAGATAGCTAGGGGCATCAGAGTAATGCAAAGCCCATTTTGTTCAGCTGACAACACTACATACACGAGTGGTATTTCTAATCTCCCTAGAAAGCCAAAAGCATCTCCAGTAACAAAAAGAAGTCCCAGGACCTTAACAACTCGACAATCTCATCAAAAGTGGTGACCATACAACCTCATGCTTTTAACTGTAGGACACTGATTTGAAGAGCCTTGTGGTCCTATGTTCTTACCAGCATTAACTAAGCAATTACCAGGTGAGTTATTATAGTGCTTAAACAGATTAGTTCTTTAGCTTCCAAAGCATCAGTAGACTGTCCATGCACAGAGAACCATGCATTCACAGCACCGTGCTGACTCCTCACCTGGCCGCTTATCCCTGTGGCAATGTCTCCAACCTTTGTCCTGTGGAAGTCTCGGATATGTAGGTTTTCTCCACTTAGCAGCTGGATCTGGATTTTCACTCCTGAAACCATCCAAAAGAAGCTGTTCACTCCAGCTGCAAGCTTGGGGTTTTACAGTCCAGTATGCAGCTGCCCACAGAGCACTGACAATGCACTGACATGTACCCAAGGTACTAATCTGTGCCACTTAGTGCCACGTGTATCTACATCTTCCCTGTATAAGTATAGGAGCTTGTCCAGACAAGAATGACCCACATAAAAAGGGCTGAGTTTGGCAGGGAAGTAGTCCAAGGAAAAGGCTGTCCAGCAAGAAGTGGCCTTCCACTTATTTGCTGTCCTGGGGAAGTCTGATGGTGGTGAAAGATAAGTCCTCCCAAACAGATTCTGAGTTGTGAGACTGCAGGGAAGCTACAGACATACGTGGGGAACAGCTGCTCCCTAAGCTCCATGGTTCAGCCATCTTTTTCTGGTTGCCTCATAAAAGTACCCTGCTCACAACACCCTCCACCCCTCTCAGATCAATAGGAACAGATGGCTGAACCTTTTGGACAGCCCATGTGCTTTTATATGGGATGAGATGCCAAAGGCTCAGGCCCAGGCTTTACAAGATGCCCTCCAAATTCCAAGGGAAGGTTTCTGAGCTGATGGAGCTAGTGAAAGGGAGGAAGCTTAGAAAAATACCACTATTCGAGTGCAAACTAGATGCTGAACTGACATCATCAACCCACATCTTCAGAAGAAAGCTGTGCCAACCCATTCATACCAAGTCTGAGACACAAATAGACAGACCAACCATTGAAATAGCTGGGAGTGTCTGTGTGTCGACTGCGATACAGCAGGTTATTCCAGCTGAAGCTCTGTCCATCTGACTGGCTATTCCAGGAGTGAATTCCAGAGCTCATGGTGTCCTTCAGGCTCTGAGAGGCCTTCAGGGAGTTCTGTAAAAAAGTAACCACCATTATTACTCAATTTCCTGCTTCTGCACAAGCAGGGGCCAAGAGCATTAGGATTCAGCACCCTGTGGTCCTAGGTTATACCACAGGATGCACTAGAAGCAAGCTGAGACTGTGGAGGGCAGTATACACACCGCCCTGGCCAGAGAGGGGAAAATCCACTCTGGAACAATGCCCAGAGAAGGACTGTCACATTATCTCCCACTTTCCCATCAAAAGGCAGTTGCTCTCATTTCCCCAACAACACACAAGGCAACCACTACTGGCATCTGCTTATTTTCACCTTCTCACTGGCATCAGACACAAGGGGACTGTCAATACTGAGACACGAAAGCATTTGCTCCTGCTCCTCCAGAGAATACGGCTGTGACAGGCTGTTCAAAAATAATTCTACAAGCAAGAGAGAAAGAGAAAGAAACATTTGCAAACATTCTAGTCTCATGCCTTCCCCAGTGCATTCTATTTTTTCAGTTAATAGCTGAAGCTCTCCAACACCCTCTATTCAGTTTTAAACTCTTTACAAACATTAAAGTGTCTCTCAACCATCCTGCTGTCCACCAACAGAGGGGAAGCAGCAGTGTGCTTTGAAATGGCAATTCTGGAAACTACTTCGGTTAAACCAACAGCTATCTGTTTAACACAGGGTGCTGCTTTGACAGCCTGGGGGGTCCCCTCTCTTTCCATTCCTATACCTTACACAGTGTTACAAGCCAAGTCAAGACCTGAGCCAGGATTAATATTCATGGTCACAGCTCTTATTACCCACTGTTTTTAGCCACCTATTTTTTTTTCCTAGATGTACCCGGTTAAGCGTTCTTTGGACACAAAGCAAACTGGAGGGTTTTTAAAGCAAATACCTACTTTCATAGGTGCAGACTTAACATCTGAAATATCCCCAAGTGTAGCAGGTTTAGAAACATTAAAAAAAAAAAATAATGATTCTGACTCCTACAGATGAAGGCTGCTGGAGCATTCCAGGATGAGAAGCAGCTTGTACCACTGCTGCCTCTGCAGCCAGGGGCTGGAGAGAGCATGTGTTAGCATGCTCTGAAAAGGCACAGTCTTGGAAGGTTTCCAAGGGCTACCTAGCATGGTAAAACCCTGCCAGCATCCAGGAATAGTGCCTTCCAAACTTCCTGAAGCCGATTTAGACTGATCTTAGCAGCACTAGTCCAATTTCAACAGATGCCCATCAAATGCTTTTCCTGTTTTACAGAGACAATCAGATTTTTCTTATGTTTCGATTCAATAATGCCCAGCTTCTTAGCTCCCATTCAATTACAGAAGTGGCAAGGCTCCAGACCTCTTCAGTGGAGAAGGAAGGAATAACCTACAGCCCATGGCACCAATTTTGTTGCTTATTTGAGTGATCTGAAACACTCAATACATCCGACAAAAGGGAGAAGCGTGTGTAACAAATACATTTCCCCCTTTTTTGGGAAACCAATCAACAACTTCTGGACACCCAAGAGAACAACCAGGATCAGGCAGAAAAAACACCAGATGAACTGCCACACTACTTCATTCTGCTGATAGATCAAAAAGAGGCATTATCCTGAGCAAATACTGCACAGTGCATGTCTTACCTATTTCTAACTGTTGAAGCTCCTGTTCTGAAACAGTCATTGCTCGTTCTGCATAGCTGCTGCTTTTGGTGAGGACAGGAGTGGGATCACAGACCCCAAGGAGCCCCTTACGCAGATTCCAAGAGGCTCTCGCAGTCTCTTCTGACAGTTCCAGAGATGGTGGCTGCAGGCTTTGGCTTACAATGACTGCCAAGTCTGGGCCAGAAGCAGTCTCAGAAACTGCGTTAATTGTTGGGGACAGGGAAGTTTGTGGATTGTTTTCTTGGTTCAGAGAAAAGCATCTAGGTTCTCTGTACTCCCCCCTCCAGGGACTTGTCACGCCTCCCACTACAAAGCAAAGATACATCAGGAGAGTTATACAGAGAGAAGAAATGCAGCAAACTTCTTCCACAACAGAATTCTGAACTACATCTTGCTGTAAAACCCCAGGAGCATCAAAAGATGAAGCCAGGAACTTAGAGGAAAATTCCAATATATTACAGAGCCCTCCAGTGGGTCTGTGCTGTACAAAGTTTTGACTCGTCTCAGGGATAGTGCAGGAGCATATGCATGGGTTTTTAAAGTATGACAAACCCGCAATGTTCAGGTGTGCTGGATAACAAAGACCACCTGTTTACTTCCTGGATGAAGGAGATCTAAAAATTGCTTATCAGAGTGTTGACTCATACTAGCAGCCTTACAAAAAAGCACAGCTGCTTCTTAAGACAGACTTAAATGCAAGAGCCTGACAACGCTTAAATAAATCACAGTTTTTATAGTCAACTCATGGGACCCCTTCATGACAATTTAATAGGAGAGAAGGCTACAAGCAACCCCAGTCAGACACATTAGTCCTGTTTCAAGTGTAGACAAGGAGCAGCAGGGTGATACATATGCTGCATCCTGTATTGTGGCAATTTGTAAATTACTTACAAGAGGGATCAGGCACAGTTTGACAAGCAGCAAGATTCAGGTATAACTGATTGCTGACCATTTTAGCCTGGGATGGATAAGCAGAAACCTGGAAATAAGACTTACACTGCTCAAGTGCAGTATCAGCTTTAGCCTTCAATTCAGCTGCAGAAGCTCTTTTAACTGGTTCCTTCTCCAGCCCCTCTTTAATGACCTCAGCAGTGAGAGGACTACAGGTAGGCGGGATTTCCCTCAGAGGTGGTGGTTCCTTTGCTATCTGCATTACAAGAAAGAAGCAGTGAAAGATTAAGCTGAACCAACATATTTTCCATTGTGCTTCCAGTGGCATGTTCTTCCCCACACTTGCTTAAACTGAGCAGATCTGTTTCAATGCCAGGACTTAACTATGTAATCAGGATGCAAGTGGAATCTTAAAAGTAATTAAGAACACATGCCCCAATAACTGACAAAGAAGCTAGTTTGTGTGAACCCAGATACTGCAAGTGACTCCCTCCTAAAACAAGATTGGCACTACCAACAAGTTCCTTTTTGTACTTTAGATATCATCCCCAAAGCATACAGCCTCCCTATGTATAGAGAAAGTTTCAGTTTGGGTCTCCTGCTTGTTGTGCTGTTGGGTCTGCTCACCTTCAGGCACAGAGGATGATTATAATACTGGGTCCAAGGATGACAGCCATTGAGCATATGTAGCATCATACAGCAGCTGCTCCAGACATCCACCTTTGAGTCACAGCGCTTGCCCATTACTACTTCTGGAGCCATATGTGTCTCTGTGCCAGGCACATAGTCCCCTAAAACAAAAGATGAAAACTCAGATTACTGTAAAACCCACTGTGTGGAAGCCAAAGAGCAGTCAACATGTGCTCCAGAGGTCAAATGAAGCCACAGGTGCTCTAGACTTTCATCCGCAATGACAACTTCAAAGGCAACTTGAACCGAAAAGCAGAACTGCATGCTGTTAGCTATCACTCCTGAAGGCCATAAGTTTACTTTCAGTCTTGTCTCTACCTGCCCCTTGATATGCCAGAAAGACACTACACCCCACCTCTAGGCAAAACTAGCTATGCAAAACATAGCCGTTAGGCAGGTGAGTTTGGGAACTCATGGCATGAACAGCTGGAACAGGCACACATGTTTAGAGGCAGAATGAACTCCTGGCCTTCACTGAAGTTAAAGAAATTGTTCATGTCAAGGAGGCTAATGTTTCACCACAGGGGCTCAGGTGCTTGACACAATAAAATAGTATCAACCGTTTAAAAAAGAAAAAGCTTTTAAAGGTTCTCTTCAAAACACAAGACAGACAACTATTTAGATTAATTGATTTCATTTTACTAGAGAAAGCCACCATCTGGGTTAGGAGCCTGAGATCAAGTTCCAGGCATAAAAGAAACCCATTGCCAGTAAAGTTATCATGAAGACAGCAACACATTTTAACTGCAGTGATGTAAGTGGCATCATAGGTGGACTGGTAGGGGGTGGCACATGGCCCCCCGATGGGGCTGGTGCCGCTGTCAGCAGCTTCTGCGGGTGCCACCCCCCCAGATTCAGGAGGCACCGCTCACCCATAGTTAGTGTCCAAATTTACAGCATGCTGCTTTCTTCTTTCTTGCTTTGCTTCCAACCTCTGGATCAAAGCTGCTTCATGTTAAACCAGCAGACATGTTACAGTGGCAAGGCTGGCCTGATAGCGGAGAACATACAAGGTACAAGAGACAGAAAGTACTTGGCTCAGTGGGAAAGTCTCCTGAACACTGAAGACAGACCTTACCTGTCACCAAGCGTTTCCCCAAGCCATCCGGATGAAGGTGAGCAGAATGACCAAAGTCACAGAGGAGAGCCCTGCTTCCATCACTGGATAAGAGTACATTGTCCGCTGTCAATTAGAAGGTTTTAAGGTCAAGCTCATTTTCATGTGTCACCCTTGGGCAAAGAGAGCCAAAAAGCTAGTCTTTGTTGAGCCCAAACCTAGGAGTTTCTCTTACAAACTTACTTATGAAAGTAAGCAGATAGCATTAGTCTGCTGAGCTGTTGCTATGTACCACTTTGCCAATACCTCTCAGTTCTAACCGGTAGAGTCCCTTTTTATCAGCCCTGGACCACCCAGGGCAAAACAGCCAGTCATGCCAATCTGAGCAAGGAACAGAAGCCTTAAAAGTGTAGCATTTGTAATGAAAATGGAGCTTTGAGCTTGAATGTACTGAGCTAAAAGACAAGTAAGTTGTCCCACTACAGCATCCAAGAGTGATGCGAAATTAACAGGAACCTGTTCACTCAAAGCTTGTTAAAAGAAAAAGGAGAGAGAATAAAAGGGTGCTTGAAATGCAACTCTACCTTTTACATCTCCATGCAGAACGTTGCAAGCATGAAGATGCTTCAGCCCCTCTAGTGTTTGCTCCAGGTAACTGAGGGCTCTGTCCTCTGGCAAATAACCCGTCTGCTTAATTAGCTGCCCAAGTGAGCCACCTATAAGAGAATTCAGTTTCCATTTTAGTCTTATACCTGTCCAATGACCCTGTGTAGTGATGCCCAATAACCTCCTTTTGCATAGATCCCAGTTGTCTCATGTAGTTCAGTAGCCTTGCATCAGCCCATTACCACTGTGACCATATCAACCTCATCTTTCAAAAGGCAGTGCCTCCCATTGTTCTGGTTTGACAGGAGGAGCTGCATGCAAGGGATTTCATAGATTTCTAGGGTCAGATGGGATCTAGTAGCTCAAGGAATCCGACCCCCTGCTAAGTTATATCTAGTTTTACTACAAACTCCTGCTCCAGTGTAATATATTACATGTTGCAACAATATTAACTTTTATATACTGAATCTTTAGTTTTAAGAATGAAAGCTGCAGTATCCAGTCAAGTGCTTCAGGCAGAGGCTTTAAGAAATGGTTGGCCCTCCTTGTTCAGAAATGCTGAAGTCAGGGAATCATTCAAGAGATGCTCATTCCTATGCATCAATAGTGATGAGAACCAGCTACTCCAATCCACTCAGCAATGAACTCTGGGAAAATCCAAAATACTAGGGGTGCACTGATAAAGATTTTTTGGGCCAATACCAGTAGCTGATTATTAATGGGTCATATTGGCCGATACCAATCTGGTTGCCGACACGTAGCCTGGCAGCTTGGAGAGTAGCATCCAGCTGGTAAGTCTGTTGTGGAGGAAGGGTGGGGGGGAGGGAAGGGGCATGGGGGGGACGCAGATTAAGGACCCTGCAGCGAAGGAGGGAGTGGAGCTGGGGCAGGGTGGGGTGCTGGACACTCACAAGCAGCTCATTCAGGGGGCACAGGGGAGTGGGGGGCAGCTCCCACTGCTGTATGCATACATGGGGAGCCATGGGGGACATCTGCCCCCCAGCTCTGTGCGCGGGCAGGAGACAACTGCCACTGCATGCTTCAGGCTAGGGGCTGCACCAGGCTCTTCCCAGCGGGGGGGCAGGGGAGGCTGGGGCCGTGCTAGGTGGCAGCATGGAAGGATGGGCTATGGGGGGCCCACAGCCCCCTCCCAGTGCCACTGCCACACAGCCTAAGCACAGCCCCAGCCCAGCCTCTCTGCACTGGGAAGAGCCCGGCACCGCCCTGGCCCCACCCCACAGTAGCAGCCTGCCCCTGCTCCATTCACAGATCCAGGAGGCACATGCCCCCCATGACTCCCCCTAGGACTGCATGCCATGGCAGAAGCTGCTCCCTCCCTCCTCTCTCTATGCCCTCCAGATGAGCTGCTTGCAGCTCTGTCAGGCACTCCACCTTGGCTGGGCAGCGCCTGCCCCAGCCCCACTCCCTCCCTCACCGCAGTGGCCATGATCTGCCCTCCTCCCCATGCCCCTTCCCTTCTCCACAGGACTTACCAACCCAACGCTGCTCTCCAAGCTGCCAGGTTGGCCCATGTACATGCTGAAGCTGCACACATGCATGTGGCATCTATCAGCAACATTACTGGCCACATCAGCCAAAAAAAAGCTGACTGCCGATAACGTCAATTTTCCTTTTATTGGTGCCAATACGATGTGGACTGATGCATCAGTGCACCTCTAAAAAAAAAATACCCAAAAGCAAACAGATTTTAAGTGGGAGCAAAAGAAGGTAGTATATATTTCATTTAATGGGAACAGTGCCACTTCCATTATGCTAGCTTCTTCCTCACCTTCCATTAGCTCCATGAATATTGTAACCCACGGACCTTCCCTGACCGCTCCATACAAAGGGACAACTTTGGGACTCATCACCCCAGCACATGTCGTTAACTCCTCTGCACGAAAGTGTTCGACTTGCACCTGGAGAACCAAACAAGAAGACTGAGCAAGAGTCATGGAACAGTTCTACATAGAAGATCCTAGCCAGATATCCCCTCTATGCACTGAGTAACTGAGCCTTTTACAAAGTACCAACTAAACTTCAGCACCAGCAGCTCTAGAGGCAAAAAAGGGCCCCTAAACCTAGTGTGCACAGTACTGGGTGCGCTGAAGCTGACACTCTTGAGCAAGAAAGAAATGCAACTACGTGATCTCATGGGATATGAGAATCCCTAGCACTTGGAGCACAGCAACGAGACCAGCAGCTTTAAAAAAAAGCAGACAGAAGAGAGCTCAGACTACCATGCTTCTTTTCAAAGCCTCTATTTGGTGAGAAGGTTTAAGTAGTCAGCCTTACATAGGTCTTGTTAAAAAGGGACACCAACAACCTACTTAGCATGCTTCTATCTAAACACTCCTGTAACCAGGGGCCTACAGGCTGTAGGTTGCAAAGCTGTGCTCCAAACTGTAAAGATCAGATTGCATTGCACAGTTGACAGCACACTGCCTGGTTTCTCTCTGTTTGTGCTCAACTTTCACACCAATATGGAAGAAATACACTTTAAGAAAGCTGGGAACGTGTCAAAACCACAGAGACTGGCCTTTGTGCTCAACTTTCACACCAATATGGAAGAAATACACTTTGAGAAAGCTGGGAACATACAAGTGTCAAAACCACAGAGACTGGCCAAGAAAATCCAGCAGAGATGCAACACTGGACACAACTTTGAGAGACCAAATTAAAAAGGGAACTTGAAAAAAAACCTATGTATAGTAATCAACTTATTAGGCAGTAAGTAGCAATGCTACGCAAGGCAAATGGTTAAAACAGAACTCTGATTCACATGAAGCTGGCTTATAAAGACAAAACTCTGCTGAAGGAAAACATGACTCATTTGGACGTTGGTGGGAGAAGGATGCTTCATGTTTCATTGTTGTCAACGGTCCAAGCCACAGCTAGTTTGGTTTCTAAGGGCCTGAGATTAAACCAGCTGCTGACAAGATCAAGTTTGATCGAACAAGAGTAGGTAGCTTGATTCCAGTAAAAGAAGAGAGTGTGGTAATTTCAGACAAGCCAGGCTTTGCACTTGAAGGCTAAGGTGTTTTAACTTAGGTTGTTTGTATTCTTAACTGGTAGTTAATATTTTGACAAATCTGAAATGCACAGACAAGTCCTTTTCTTCATCCAAACAGATACTTTCTGAAGTCCTCATTAAAAAAACTGTAGGCAAAAGCGTGTGCACACACGCGTGCATGTGTCCTCTCCCCTGCCCCCAACATGGGCCCCAATTATCTGTAACAGGATTCCTCGAGCATTGCCAGGTAGATAATTAACCAAAGTGAAAAGATCTATAAGTTTCGGCAGTGACATTATGACCTGCTCTTGCTTCCATTCAGCCATTATATGCATTTTATACTTTTAAATACGATCACAGATGACATGATATTTTTGGAGGTATATGACCTTTCTTGTTCATGATGACCCTCACTATATAGCACACAGGAGCAGAAGGGAAAAAAAGATCAGTTGTATTAGTTTTCTGATTTTTTTATATAAAGTTTATTTTTTCTGCCATGTGAACAGCCAGGCAGAGAATTTTTATTAGAAAAGAATGAATTTTAATTAAGATGAAATTAAGATTTAATTTAAAAATATATATATTTTGCTGTATCTAAGGTTTCCATTCTAAAATTGGTTATGCCTTAGAAGCTTGACTGGTTGCTGCTAGAATAATGTGAGAAAAATATGTTTAATAACCACCAAAAAGTAAATACTATACTACCGTTGATCCTCTGGATCATGGTGTACACCTAAGAGGTCTAGTTAGATGCCTGATAAAGTCAAGAGCCACACAGCTTGTTACAAAGTTTCACAGATCCATATGTTGTCTAGGTTGAAGTCATAGGTGACTGGGGTTTTTTTTGGTTTTTTTTTTTGCAGCAGTCCTGGAAGCACTGCAGGTCAATACATGGAGTGGATGGAGCACGCTCTGGTTCCACCACCCAATACCAAAAAGAATCTGCTCAATATAAACCTCCTGCGGAGAACTTATCAGCGGGCCAAAAGCCCCACATGAGCGGAATACAGAGAGAGGCTGCAGGGCCTGCCCGGCGTGTCATAGGTGACTAGTAGGGGGGTGCACGTGCCCTCCCTGATGGGGCTAGTGCCGCTGTCAGCAGCTTCTGCAGGTACCGCCCCCAGATTCAGGAGGCACCGCTCACTCATGGTTAGTGTCCAAATTTATAGCATGCTGTTTTCTTCTTTCTTGCTTTGCTTCCAACCTCTGGATCAAAGCTGCTTCATGTTGAGCTGCCCACAATGTCAGATATTCCCTCCAGATTGAACAGGATTCTGCATACTCCCTGCAGCTTTCTACGTTGATGTTGAACGACTTCATATACTTTTTGAACACACTGTGGTACCACCATAGAGGGTGACCCTGCCTTCTAGAGCTGTCTGTGCGTCTCAAATTTCACTATACAAAATATTCTTGGGGATACGGTCTTCTCCCATTCTCCTGACATGGCTGATCCACTGCAACCTTTTCATTTTGATAATGGTTTCTAAGTGTGTCAGTCCTGTGCACGCCAGTACCTCTGTGTTTGGTATTCTGTCTTCCCATTTTATTTTCAGTATCTTACACAGACATCTCATGTGGAAGTTGTTCAGTCTCGTGTTATGTTTAGCATACGTAGTCCACATTTCTGAACCATAAAGCAGGGATGACAGCACATCTCATAGATTTATGTCTTCACCTTAGCTGACAGTTTGCTATTATTCCATGTGCATTTCTGCAATAGCCTGAAATTCTTAGCTGCATTTCCAATCATGTTAGTCAGTTCAGTCTGAAGGTCAAGATTCCTGCTGATTGCAGAACCCAAGTAGCAAACACTGTCAACAACACCAAAAAAAAAAAAAAGTATCCTCCAGAGAGATGTCAGGTATTGTTTTTTGTTTTTAACTTTGGTATATGACTGATCACTGTCTTCTTGAGACTACTTGCCATCCTAAAACTCTTGCAAGATTCAGAAAATCTGCCCAAGAGATTTTGTAGAGAAGATCCACTGTGGGCAACCAAGGTCACATCATCTGCAAACAGGAAACCTGTCAGAACCAGCTCTTTCACCATGGTTTTCACTTTAAACCTTGCAATGTTGAACAAGCCTCCATCTAGTCTGATTCAAATATAAATGCCATCATTGCTGCCCTTGAATGCATGAAGAAGTAGTAGATGTTAAAAAGCATGGGAGCTAAGACACCCTTGTTCCACACTGTTGACCTCAAAGGCATTTGATTCTTTGTTTTCATACAGTATAGTTGCCTTCACACCTTGATGTAATAAGTGGATGTTGTTCAACAGTTTGGGGGGACAACCCAGTTTCTTCAGAACAGTAAGGAGGTCCTGTCTGTTGACTGTATTGAAACTAAGGCTAAGATCAGATTGACTAAGACCATGCACAGTGGCATTCATTTTTGTCTATGCTTCCTTTGCAGTTGCTCAACCAAAAATATCGTATCAGTGGTGGAGCATTCTGAGCAAAAGCCACATTGACTTTCAGAATAGATTCTTTCACCCAGAGACTGCAGCCCAGAGCATGGTGTGAGTGACATTCCCCCCCCCGACAGCATTCAACAGGGAGATACCTCTATAGTTGTCACAGTTGCTTCTATCCCTTTTGTATAATTGTTTAATTTTGTATAATTGTTTAAACTGAGCATCTCTGAAATCTTGTGATACTGCTTCTTTTTTCCCCCATCAGAGCAGAATCACTTCATGAAGTTTTTGAAGTAATCCACTGCTGGCACACTTGTAGATTTCAGCAGGCAGTCCTTGCCAGATACCTGTTTCCAGAAATGGATTTACTGGCTTTCTGAAAATCTTCTAGCGTAGGCTCATTGAAATTAAACATGAAGAGCTCTAAGGATTAGCACAGTTCAAAGTTATGACGGATTTTGACAATCTCACTGGAGCATATAGTTCCAGAGTGTTCAATCCAATGCTCAAATTGCTTTTATCTATTAGTAAAAGACATTTCCATTTAAGTCTTTCAGCAGCGCTGTTTTCTTCTCCGCTAGACTAACTGCTTGTTTGATGCCTTTGTACATTCCACAGCTATAACCTGCATCAGCTGTTTTCTGAATATCACCACAGAGTTTCAGCCAAAAAATCTTAGGCATACCTTTTAGCCTCCTTTTGCATTTCTCTTTGAGCCTCTCAGATGCTACAGTTACACTGTTGGGAGATTTCTTGTAGTTGGTTAGTGCTGCCCTTTTGTTCTTAACCAGTGGTAGAAGGGCTCGAGAGTGCTCTTCAAACCAGTCTGCTTTTTTCTTGCGTTTTTCGCCAAATCCTGTTATAGCAGCATTGTACACGTTAGTTTTTAAGCTTTCCCAAGCCTCAGCAGCTGAGTTGTTAGGTAAAATTTGCTTTCACAACTTCTTCACCGAATAGCTTGCATTTTTTTATGTCTTTAGTTTGACTGATGTTTATCTGATAGCAATTGGTAGTTTAGCTATGGTGAATCCTTTTGACATTAATTCTTACTTTGCAGCAGACTAAGGCATGGTCACTGCCACAGTCAGCACCATGATAAGACCTTGTATGCAGGATTTATTTTAGGTGGCTATACCTGGTCAGTACTAGATCTAATTGGTGTCAGAGCCCCAACCTTGGATGGTTCCACAATGTCTTTCTTGTGATTTCTGCAGTGAAGTAGGTGTTCGTCACAAATAGATTTTGACTTGTACAAAGTCCTAACACTCGCTGACTATTTTTATTTATGTTACCAATATCGTGTTTGCCCAGATGACTAGGGCAATTCTTAAAATTACATCCAACTCTTGTATTAAAGATTATTAAACGCTGTTGTTGAATTTAATAGTACAAATGATGTGAGAATGTGATCTATTAGTTGCATTATTAGTTATATCTCCTACCACTGCAGGAGCATTTGACAACCTTGTATAAAAAAAAAAAAAAAAAAAAAAACCCTTGCTAACATTAAGCTCTACAAGCATCACTTTGAGAAATCATCCCTGGGTTCACTGTTCAATATTTAAAACATGACTGGCTATGTCAGCTTCTGCTTTTCAGAGCCTATAATAAAAATTCACTTCACTTCATAGGTATAGGCATTGTTCATTATGTTTGTAGAACAAAGGATAATACAGGTTTCCCTCACTTTATGCAGATTCTGTATATGCCAATTCGCTCTTCTGTGATGACCCTTTTTATAAATTCATTTTATGCAAGGTAAATTCACTCTTATGCAATCAGTGTGGTGGAAGCCTGCAGCCAGCTGCTTTGTGAGGTGCAATGTGGGAGTGACACGCACCAAAATACGGTCAGTCTCCTGTGTGGATCTCTGCTTGTCTGCAGCACGTGTTTCTGTAGTTGCCATCCCCTTTATGATAGTGCCCTGTGCTTGTGTGTACTGTCCGCTGCTGATGAGTACCAAAATTGTCTTGTAAAAGTGGTAGAAATGGGTCTGGGTGTCAATACAATTGAGGTCTTGGAACATATCCCTGTTTATTACATTATAAAGTGGGATCCCTTTATGTGAATTCAAGTTATGCGCAGTTTTCCAGGAACGCATGTACAGCATAAAGCGAGAAAAACCTGTACTGCAAAAAATCTTCAGGATCATCCTGTCTTTCTGAATAGGTAGTGCCACATGATTTTATCAGCTCACTCTTACATCTAGTAGAGAAAAAAAAGCACCTACACTTTGTTTGGGGCACAGGCACATATTTTAAGAATACAGTTAGGTAAGCAGACTACTCCAGGAACCACCTTTAACTCAGGAGCTATAAACACATTTCTGACATTTCGGAAATCCGAGAGTCCTCTTGGCCTCCCTCAGCTCAGAAAAATAGTTAGTCTCCAGAGCATGCCCTGGGGAATATTTAAGTCACAGTTCCTGACTGCTACAAAGGGGGGCTGAGCATGTACACACGTGCAATAAAAGTGAGGCTATCCATATAGACAATTAGTTCTGCTGTTTGACATGTGCACGACTATACCTTGTACTTTGCCCTTGGATATTTAGGAATGGTTACACTAAGCTACTGATTCAAGAATAACAAAACCTACAGTCCTTGGAAGCTGGAATAAAAAGGGAACTAGCTTCTGCTTTCCGTGCCTCCTCAGAAAGGGGAGCCAACTCCATCCAATACATTTTTTCACATTACCTTTTTGGCAGCACACTGAAATCCCGTTTGTTTGTCCTGTATTTTGTATACTTCCCCGAAAGAGCCAACACCCAGAGAGCCATGGCACTTGGTCCAGTGAACATCTTCTCGGTACTCGTAATCCACTGGCTTTAGTTTCTAAAGGTTAGAAGTCAAAAGAGAAGCTGAAGTAAGCAACTTCACTGCCATTGTGCAGTCATGGGCTGAGATTCAAAAAACAAAAGCACCCCAAGAATCCACTGAACCCCTTAAAACTCAGAATATAATTCAAAAGACCCTCCTTATTTCCTTCCATTCTTACTTCTGGAGTCACTGTATGGTTATCAGTAATCTAAACAACTCTACCCATCTGACCCTAAGAGAAACCATCTATTTCCTTGAAGATCCAAATAACTTCCCCATCCAAAGAAGGTTGCTTTGTTCATTTTCTGGGCAAGTGAAAGTACTCAGCGGTCAGTGCTGAGAAGGCCAGTGGGACAAGATGATGAAGCAGAGACAGATCTGTTGTGCCTCTAAGCTTCACATGCACTTCTGTCACTCGTGGAAGTACTGCCTACACCAAAGTAGGTGATGGGTAGATATGTAGCTGGTTAGGTTGGTACCTAGCTACCTCTTTGCTAGGTTATGAGAGACTAAGCATGGGATTTGCAAGTGGAATAGACTAGCTCTCACAGGCACAATTTAGCAGTACAAAAAACCGCTAACGGTCAAATGGCATACAGAATGTTATGACATGTTCACTTGTGTGGACTAGTTCTTTTACAAAGAAAAATAATTACACCGAGGAAGTCTTTGTAGATGGCTACAGGCAGAAACCTCTTCCAATCAAAAAGGCCCACTATGCCAAATGTCTCTTGGTGATGCATTTTAAGCCATATGTAATTGTGGGCACATTCTACAAGCTAGAAGAGTTGATACAGTATTTGAATTCATGCATATTCTTTATGGGAGATTTACACTCTGGATAAGACTCAGGTTGAGAGTTACTTCTACAGATCTTTTTGTGATGCATCAGTAAAAATAGATTTAGGACAATGCATACATTCAGTTCTCTTACAGACAGAGACATGCATGAAGGAACATACTGGATACTTTGCCCAGCACCATATTGGCCCAGGCATTGGATGAAATAAATCACCTCATTAAGCAGGACCCCTTCATTTTCATTTGCCTCTTGAAACTGCTCCTTTGAATCCAGACTGCCTCCTCTCCACGTCTTGGCTAGGCTGGCTAAGTTTCGCGGCTCACCGAGACTCACGCTCCCTTTTAAGGCATCCACCAAGTATTCTTCCACAGAAAGTTTGTCCGTGCTTGTTTTCATGGACTGGCTGACACAGTTTGGGAAGCTGCATTCTGATCGTAGGCCAGGTAAATGATGCCCACCATCCACATAGGCCAAATCACCCTGGAGGTATGTCTCCAGAGCATTCAGTTTCATGGCATGGAGAGAACTGTCCAGAGCTGGGAAGTGAGGCTGTAATATATTATAGGGGAAGGGATGGAGTGTCTCTGGCTGAGGCAGATGATTCCTCTGACAGGGTGGTTTCCAAACATGATTAAGGTACTGAATTGGGCTTATCAACTTGTGCAAATGTGGTGCATGTTGGTTCCTTAGCGAAGGGAGTTTGCCTGTGGATAGCACTTTTCCAGATTTCTCAAATGGGAACTGATTGCAGACTGAATCTTTGCACAGTTCTGAAAACCAGGAGCCATTACTGAAGAAAGTGTTTTGGTGGGTTTCATCTTCCTGGAAGACAAGAGAAAGTTAAGCAAGAACTGACAATTTCAAGCCAAACCTTGAAGAACAACACCATGTAAATCCTGCGTGCTCTGCTTGCAACTGAAGAAGATGAGCAAAAGGGACTCACCTGGACTGGAATCGGCATACAGCTTTCTTGTTCTGGTGTTCTGGGTCCTTGCTTAGTAGAGGCCAGTGTCTGTATTCTGAGCCTGGACTTCTTTTTGTGCCGTTTCTTCCTAGCTTTGCCACGATGCCTTGCCCTCCAACAGGCAGGTGCCATTTTCCCCTCAGTTGCATGAGCCACATTGTTAGGAATTTGATCAAGACTGTCTGACCGGCTACCAAGAAAAGAATAAAATACATTTGAATCTAACCCTGGAACCATATCTTCCCTAATGAAACCAGGATTGCAAGTTATCATTATTGCCTCTTGAGCAAGGCAGGAAATTGTCATATAGTCTCATGTGTACATCAGCATGGACAGTTAAATACACAGCATCAACTGCAGATTTATTATGCAAGAGAAGGATATCCCAAAGAAAGACAGTCTACTGGCGGTCATTTTTTACTGATTTTGGAAGGTGCAGAAAGGCACTTTAGGAAAAGCTTGGCAGTGAAAGTTACTGATAATATCAAAAGTCACTGATAACTTGGTTTGCAAGTCCATGGTCACAATAGTTGAACAATTTATTTAATTTATATTTACATTTGACTCTCTTTAAATCAAGTAAAATAAAGAGTTAAGTTCTTACAAGGTAGAGATCTTTTTAAAAGCTCAGATCAGTATAGAAGAAAGGACCCGGATTGGTGATTTTGAAATAGGGCAGACAAGACTTAGCAAGAGAAAAACCTCAGGTCGGTAAAACTGCACTATGGTAATACTAAAATAGATTTCCAAGGAAAGCATAGATATGCAAACCAGCACCACTCTGAGCAAAATAAAGGGGGAACCTGCAGCAACAAACAAAGACTTATCTTTCACAGAATTAATATTTGCTTTTAGTCATTCAACACCCGTCATAATAAATCATTGACTAATCGAACAGAGGAAGTGGTGAAACGGCTCTTCATGTGAAGAAATCCAAAGTTTAGCTTAAACTGCATTGTGTGGATCAATACATCTGCCCTTGGTATGCCTAAACATGTAGCAGTGCAGTTTCTCTCAACCCCTTTCCATTTTTCTCCAAAGCCTCTTCTGTCACGACATTTAGCAAACCTAATAAGCTGAACTCTCGGTTCTAAGCTCAAGGAAAGCAAAGACAAGGCTTTTGATTCATCATACTTGCATGCATTATAATTATGTCCCTGAACTGATAGAGTTTGCACTACTTCAGCTGGTCCCTGGGTGCTTTTTCAGTCAGTCTGCTTCACCTTTGATTCATAACAAAGCAATCCAGCCCTGGGCTTTTTATGCCGAGTCAGGAGGAAGTGGAGGCTGCAGCAGATCATTAGCAAGGTAGAAAAAGCTATGCTCAAGTGGCCACAGGCAAGTAAGCCCCTCAGGCCACTATGCTGGATCCAGCCCACGAGGCCATTCTATCCAGCCCATAGGGCCCCTAAAAAAAAATTTAGAAAATTAAAATTTATCTGTCCTTGGTTCCTGTCAAAGATGACAGGAACCGTAGGACCCAAGGGAAGCCCTGGAGGGCTCTTTCAACAAAGCCCACCTGACACTGCCCCCCCAGTCAGAAGCCCCAGCAGAGGCTTCTGGCCTGGGACCATGGGGCTGCCCTGGCACAGGAACCTCAGGTAAAGGGGGAGGGGGGAGGCAGGGAAGGAGCTGGTGCGGAGCACGGGGAAAAGCGGCCCCTACCCCGTCCCGTGGCCAACGCTCCCTGCTGCAGCCGCTCACAGCTCATGTGGGGCTGTCCTGAGCAGGCACAGGCAGCCCCAAGCAGTCTGTGATCAGCTGCAGCGTGAGGCACTGGCCACAGGGCAAGTAACAGGGTACCACCCCCCCAGCACTAGCCTGTAACCTGCCCCTGCTGACAGCCTGGGCTCCATGTGGCTCTGGGCTTGCCCATCGGGGTTGTGCCATGGAGGCAGCAGCTGCAGCCCCCCCCCCACTTGCCATGCTGGGCATCATTTGTTGCTGTTGCCCAGCGTGGGAGCTCCGAGCAGGCAGCAGCAGCCAACACTGCCCGGCGCAACAAGCGGGGGAGGCCACAGCTGCCGCTGCCACGGCAGGGCCCTGACAGGCGAGCCCAGAGCCACACAGGGCCCAGGCTGGCAGTGAGGGTGGGTTACAAGCTGGTGCTGACTGCAGGGAAAAGCAGCCCCTCGCCTGCCCCATGGCCAGCACCCCATGCTGCAGTCGCTTGCAGCCTGTGTGGGGCCACCTGTGCCTGCTCCAGACAGCCCTGTGTGGGCTACAAGCAGCTGCAGCAGGGAGCACCAGCCATGGGGTGGGTGAGGGGCTGCCTTTTCCCCCCCACTGTGCTCCGCACCAGCTCCTTCCCTGCCTGTGAGCAGATGGTCAGGGCTGTGTACTGTCCCCTGTCTGTACCGCAGGGCTGAGGGGCCCTGGGAGTGAGTGGGTGCGGGAGCAGGGCCTCACCGATGTCCCAGGGCCAGTGCCAGCAGGGCCCAGAGCAAGGCAGCAGGAGTACAGGGTCCCAGCTGGCAGGGGCTCTATGGAGCCAGGCCAGCTCCCCGCTCTCCTTGCTGATGCAGCCCAGCCTGGCTCCACAAACCCCTGCCAGCCTGCACCCTGCTCTGAGCCCCAGTGGTGCTGGCCCTGGAACATTGGTCCCAAGATGGTGACTAGGGGACGGGGCACCTGTCAAGGGGCAGGTTACCCATGCAGCCCTCAACAGCTTGCCACAACTTGGTAGGTGGCCCTCTGCCTGAAATAATTGTCTGCCCCTGCTCTAGTGCTTGCTATGGAGCTGCTCCCTTTACTAACAGCAGCAGCAGCACACCCTGATTGGGAAAGGAAACCCAAAGCAAGTCACTGATGCTGCTCAGCCCAATCTATATACATGGATCTCAGAGAGAAGCTACTTTTCTCTTTCATCTCCTTCAGTTCTAGCCTATCCTTTTCTTTCTCCATGTTCCCAATGCTGCTTGAGTCCTGCAGCATCAGAGCAGGGGTTCTCAACCTTTTTCTTCCCAAGGCTCTCCTTAGGATGCTATAAAGACTACATGGCCCACTTGTACCACAACAACTGTCTGACTCTCCGCATGGCCCCATGTGCAGTGGGAGGAGCTCAAAAGAAGGGAGCCCCAGGGCCCAACTCATCTGAGCAGCAGTATATAGTCTCACCTGCCAACACACCGCACTACCCACAAAATAGAGGACAGACCCACCCCCATCCCTTCCTCAGAACTCACCTCAGCCCCCAGCACCCAAGGTAGCTCTTCCCCATGCCAGGCCAGGCAAACCACCTGAAACCTGCTTGTAGCCCCCACAAAGGAGCCATGGACCCCCAGTTGAGAACCACTGGCTTAGAGGTCTTTCTATTCCTCTCCTCCCAATTCACCCCCACACCACTCTTATGCTACTAGGCAATGGCTGTGGCTTGTTCCTGCTGCACCATCAACACATCTAACCCCACAGCTTTTTAAAAGGGAAGGTTTGTATTCTGTCAGAAGATATGAAAAGTGTATCCTGTTCCCAGTCCATGAACCCCAAATGAAAGAGTGATTCAGCCCTTCTTGGAATCAAGTCAATGCTCCTGCTACAAAAAGTCACAGCAGTAAGCATTGATTTGTAAGAATGAGTAAAGCAAAAGCTTTAAACATCTGATTAAATACAGAACATACCTACAGGGCAGTATAATTAGTCTCTATTATAAACAGTTTTGGGGGGAAATTACATGGGTAAAAAGAATGCTGCAAGTTCTCCAGAAACCTTAGATCTAGCCACTGTTAACTTATAAGCCAGAGTTCTTTAAATCAGTCAGGTTGTAGTGATGGAGTCAAAATAAGGTATCGCTAAAGCAGAGTGTCTTGACTCTGGACATGCACCTTTTTCCAAAGGCGTCTCACCTGTAACGTTTGCTATCAGCTATGAAAGGTCTCTCTGAGAATGTTGGGCTGAACTCTTGACTGTTCTCACCTGTATAAAAGAAAACAAGATCGGTATACAACTTGTATACTAGACAAAAATCTCTGCAGATAACAGCAACTGCTTGCTCTAAGAGACAATGGTACTGTCTTGCTAAACTGTAATTTTTGAGGGTAAATCACTATCCAGGTCATGCCAGGTGAGCAAATTACTAAGTTTAACTTTTGCCAGGTATCAGACATTGCATAAAACACTGCAAATTTTCCATCATTTCTTTTCTCCAACTATGTCTTCTGGAAGGCATTCAAGGAAAACTCGACTTAACACGGTGGAATGTTTGTTTCTGGTCACGAACGTTTTGTAAACTTACTAACGGAGTGGGATCTGATCATTACACCCATCCTACTTGCAACCACAAAAACAGTACTCAACTCAGCTCTCCTGAGATGTAGGTCCTACAGTCCCTACCCCTCCCTTCTCCTTAAGGTCATCATGCTGCATCACTTACATTCTGCTTGGGCAATGATAGAAATGGATGCAGAGCTTCCTTCTGTCTCTTCTTTTGCTGTTCCCTTGGTGATCACATCGTTCAGGATCTTCCACTGGGTGGGAAAGGCACTTTTGCTTGGCTCTTCTACTTTGCAAACACTGCTTTGCTTCTCGCCTGCTGTTTCATTTAGCGCCTTAGTGGCTGCAAGCTCCTTCTGTTGCCTGACAGTTGGGTCAGGAGCTCCTTGGCAAGCAATTTCCATCACTGCCATTTCACAGGTTCACAAAGTCACTGAGGAAGAACAAGAAAAAACAGCTTAGTTATAACATGTCACCCAAGGATCTTAAAACTACACCAATATCCACTTGAAAAAAGGGACCGCTTACAGATTCAGAGGTTGTGTGACTTATCCCAAGTCATAGAGCAAATCAGAACCCAACCTGGAAACTGGGAGTAGTACCCTGGAAGCATGGCTCTCAAGACTCCCACTGATACCACCAAGTGGATATGTATAAAGAATGCTATTCTAGCTACTAAAAATGAGAGAGAGAGAAGTTTATTTTCCTTTCATATTCACCTGACCTAAATACAAAAAGTATTTAGAGATAATTTAGGGGTCCCATCCTCATCTCCTCTGTTTGCTGAATACTGACATCAAGTAGATCAGTTCATCTAAAAACCCAGCTGTCCCCTTGTAAAACCTCCACATTTGAAGTGGTCAAGAAATATTTCTGGCTGTTCTCTCCCCTGTGCAACCTACTGTTTCAATGATCTTTCCACTGTTTTTGCAGTCCAAAAGGATTACTTAAATAAATATTTTCTATCCACTCCTTATCCTTAATATAGCATTTCCTCATTCCAATCCATCCATTCATGAGAGAGGTCTTAAAGCAAATGCTTTTCATTAACCAGGCTGTGAAAATTCAGATGCTTCCAATAAGCCTAGACAGATGATGAAACGAAGTGTAAGGCAGGGAAAGGGGATGTTTGACTGGAAACCAATTAAAATTAGAATCAGAAAATTATTACACAAAAGCACACCTTTGAATCTTATCAACCTATTCTATACATATTTTCTTTGCACTTGGACAGCTGCCCAAAGCAAAAGACCTTAATCCAAATAGGCTCCTGGCAACTACAAGCTAATCACAACAGAAATTGAAAATGGGCACAGAAGGTGGGCAGCACCTCTCTGGATCAGTGCCTAAAGGGCCACCTTAGGGGAAAAAAAAAAAGTGGGGAAGCAAACTGGTAGCCAACTGCAAATATCTGTGAGTTGTTTGTAAATGAGTCACCTTAAAGCCTGGCAAGTATACAAGAGAAATCAACAATGACCACATTCAGAGGCTAATAAAACACAGAACAGCTGCTGTGAGATAGAAAAGTGCTGGTGACAGTATCCTGCTGATTAGTTTAACCCTCTGCCTTTTTGCTACAGAAATTATGCCAGATCTAAGTCTTGTAAAACTCTCTCTTGCAGAAGCAGAGCCAGGCTGCAAAATGACTAACTCAAGCCACTAGTGACCTAGCTGACAAGTTCAGAGCTATTTTTATACTCTCCCTTGATTTGCACTCAAATTCTGCACCTCTTCCTTGTCTGCCTGTTCCTCACTCCCAAGACCTAGACAAGCAAAAGTATGTTTCCATGTCTGTTAAACATAGCAGGGGAGGGGGAAGAGAAGGGAAGAACAATAACCTTATTCTCTCCCTTGAAATGGAAAAGGATCCAATGAAGGGATACGCTAAGATTCAAGTCATCAAAAGCACAAAATTTTGGCTATAAATTAAAGAGAAAAAAATCCTACTTATGACTACAGAAATGTTAATCAGCTGGTGATAACAAGGTCCTTTTTAAACCACCCAGCAATAGTCTTTGTAGAATCAGTTTAAATTCATAATTCAAGTCTAATGCTTATCAGTAGTAAGAGATGCAAATTTGGTCCAGGTTACATGTTGTCACAGAATATGCTAATTTCAGTTTTCAATTAAAAACAAAACCCCCCACAGTATTCTAAAGGCACCTGTGATAGATATCCACCATGAACACACAAATGCTTAAAACAAGCAAGGCAGAAATGGGAATTCGCAAGCAAGAGAAACTGGCCATTAGGTTTGAAGATACAGGATCAAACCAGAGCATGACAGACTCTTCCCCCTTCTCAAGCAAGAATAGTGAGCTCCATGCACAGTCGGAAGGGATAATCCTGAGAAGTGCCAAGTGTCAATAACTCCCACTGATTTGGTTGTAGGCCCTTGTACAGGTCAGTGCAATAAGACCTCATCTTCATACAGCAATCACCTACTCCAGATAACTGAAGTAGGTGATTGCTTCTGGTGGCTACTTAGATTGGAAGTTTTGGGGGCCAGGGACTTTTAAGTGCTTTACTAAACAAAGACTTAAAGCTAGGTAAGGGGGAGGCAAATATGTGCTTCTGTTCAGCCTGCCCTGCAAAGACCAAACCTTCCCTACCCAACTGCCTTTCTGGGAGGATTCAATCAGTATTTTCTGGGACAGCCCATATTTTGCAATAGTACTTGCACTAGTAAATTTTATTTTACAAAACATCATGTTATGTGAAGAGTACTTTGAAAGATTTTACAATGCTTGTTCTGTAGCTTGAAGGGCTGTGATCTAGACTAGCAAGCTAAAGGGTATGAGTTCAAACCTGGGGGTGGATCACAAAAATCAAACACAGCAGCCCTTGCATGCTCCAAACCTTGTGAGATTTAAGGGGAAAAGTGCAAAGTCCTGCACTTAGATGAGAACAATCCCATGCACTAGTACTGGCTGGGCAGCAGCTCTGCAGAAAAGGACCTGGGGGGTTACAGGTTAATAAGCTGAATATGAGCCAACAGTAGGCCCTCATTGTGAAGGAAGCTAGCTGCATTAGTAACAGTGTGACCAGCAGATGGAAGGAAGTAGTTATTCCCCTCTCTTCTGCACTAGTGAGGCCACATCTGGAGTACTGTGTCCAGTTTTGGGCCCCCAATACAGAATAATGTGCACAAATTGGAAGGAATCCAGCAGAGAGCAATGAAAATAGTCCAAGACTATAACTTAGGAGGGGAGGCTGAGGGAACTGGGCTTATTTAGTCTGCAGAACAGAAGACTGAGGGCATGTCCACAGAAATGTGCACATTTGTTTCCCCAGGGACAAGAAGCAGTGGCACACCTTGTGCCGCTGCTAGTTGTCCCCAGGGGGCAAGTTACCCCTGGTGGGGTACAGGAGGTGTGTCCAGCACTGGGCTGGCCCCAGCCACCTTACTTGGGATTCTGGGGGCCTGCTGGGACTGCAGCAGCAGCGATCCTGGCACTTGGAGCCTGGCAGACAGCCAGACTCCAGCTCTGAACAGTAGGCACTGTCCTTGTGTGGGCTGTTCCACTTTTGTGTGTGTGTGTGGGGGGGGGGGGGG
>NW_017728949.1:731664-748422 GCF_001723895.1 Crocodylus porosus
ACACCACATACTGCACACTCATACGTGCTCATCTGGACACAGCCTGAGAAGCTATTTAATAGCAGCTTTCAGCTGCCTGAGAGGATGGAGCTAAACTGTTCGTAGTGGTCACAGATGACAAAACAGGGAGCAATGGTCTTAAGCTGTAAAAGGAAGTTTAGGATAGACATTAGGAAAAACTCTCACTAGGAAGAGAATAAAGCACTAAAACAGGTTACCCAGACAGGTTGAGAAATCTCCATCTTTAGAGGTTTTTAAGACCTGGCTAGACAATGCCTTCGCTGGGATTGTATAGTTGGGGATGGTCCTGTTTTGAGCAGGGGGTTGGAACAGATGACCTCCTGAGGTCCCTTACAACTCTTATTTTCTATGAGGGTTTTAAGCCTACAAGAAAAAAAAAAAAAAAAATCAACAAATATAATGTTAAGGAGCAGTTTCAGATTGCCCATCAGTTTGAAGCACACAGTGTTTCCTTTAAGAGTTTCTTGATTTTTTATCAAAATAATTCTTCTGAACAATGTATTTCACACAGGTCTTGCAGCTGCTTTATACATTTAAAGTCTTAGTAATATCTTCTAACTAAGAAAAAAAAAAGTTTCACAACTGCAGGAGGGGGTCGAGAATTCCATCACCGTAGCAACAGGGAATGATAGATTCTTCCTTCTAGACTAGGTCTAAACCCCAAGTCTTTTGGGGACCTTGAATTGCCAGCTTCACCAGTGGAAGCTAAAAGCTAGTAAGGCTCAGGTGTCTGCAGGGTTAGACAACATCATAGTAAAAAAGGGTCTGAGCTTGTCTGAAACCTTCTACCAACCACCAGGAGAATAACACTTGGTCACAACTGCATTAAAGTTCTCTCTGGAAGCTGTAGATAAGGCCTTGTAGTGTTGAGAAATTTGTACAAAGCTAAGAGACACTGATTTCCTTATATAAAAACAGCCCTCTCAATATCCAATTAGTTCTTAAGGTTTCACCTTCCTTCTTTGAACCGAGTGACCCATTTGTCTACCATCTTCCATTTAGCTGGTACACACCCAGACTTCCTCCACTGCCCATGTTTCAAACAGAACTGAAATTAAAATGGTTCCGTTTTCTTCCTTGTTAGTTCAGGGCAGACCATGGGGCAGCATAGCTCTGGTTACCAACTATTGCAGAGCCAGCAAAGAAGAGCTTCAGTTTGTCTAAGCATGAATTAAAACATTTAGAAGACAGAGCACATTCTCCTAAAAAGTATTAAAATCTTAGGAGTATCTACAAAACCTTATCTGATTCTAATCTGGATTTTCATGCATTGTCAAGTACTCCTGCACAAAGCATGCTTGACAAAAGACTACTCATATTTTAAAAGGGTCACTATTAGTCTTCAGATCATTTTACTTACATTAATACCTGCAAGCATTAAAACCAAAAAGAATTTTCAAAGTCTGTTTTTTTTCCATTTTTATTACTTTCCTTCATTAGCTTTGTTATTGTGAAGTGTAACTGGCTTAGTCTTTTTCCGTTCTCATGTACTACTGCTATATTGTAAGGTTTTGGTTCCACATGTTCAAGGAAATATTTGATTAGATTTAAAAAAAAAAAATATTCCACTAACACTTAAAAGTCCTTGCACATATCTTTAGACAGACACCGAACTCTTCTTTCACCACATGATTTCCATAACAGTATTCTTTTCCTAGTATTGAACTGGACGTGACATTGAGACTATTTTTGCATTTACCTGAATCCATTTAAATTAACTGTGTAATGTCTGTCACTCATCCTGAAAATAAATACTACAGAAGCTACAACCTTAACTGAAAACATCTTCAGTCTAGACACATTTAGTTTTCTATACTGCCCCAGCAGACTTCAGGGCACATTAATAGATACAACAGCTTGATTCCATCCTCTCTCCCCCGCCCCCACCCCAAGCACTTATACAGGGAATCGAATCATAAATATCACTTCCCTAACTTAAAATAAAAGAGCATTTGAAGGATGCTGCCCAGTTAGGTTCTACATGAACCATGTAGCAGAACAGCTTTTTAACAATGCAGCGTTGTTTGGGTAGACAGGACACAACTATTGCCAAATATTACAAAATACTGTAAACTCCAAGGTCATTAGGCCATCTATCCTTACACTAAAATATCAAGTAACATCAGCAGGACATCATTTAAATGGTTTTACTCAACTTTACACATAAGCTTCATTAAATATTCCCCCTTCAGTCTTGTGAACCCAAACAGTATTGCAGTGAGGTATGAGAACCAGAAAGTGAAACTGAACTGCTCAGTTTCACTGTTTAATCTTAGGAAATTACTATTAGTCAAATGCTAACCATTTTAAATGATGTACCATCTACAAATTCAACTTTTAGATTCATCTAGTCACTTCCAGGTTATCCATTGTGTTACCAACATGCCAAAATACAAAAAGCAAGCAGCAGCCCAACAATCTTAAAACAAAAGGACTTGCCCTCTCATGAAGCTGCTGTATAGCTTGAATCCAATGCTCTTTCCCTTCAAAATGCCTAATAATCTCAGTGTTTCAGGGGTGCTGGTTGTAGCCATATTGATCTAAGGATATAGGCAGACAAGGTTCTTTGGGTAAAGCTGATATCTTGTATTAGACCAGTTAAAATAGTTGGAAAAATTCTTCTTTTC
Source organism: Crocodylus porosus (assembly GCF_001723895.1). Classification (NCBI taxonomy): domain Eukaryota; kingdom Metazoa; phylum Chordata; order Crocodylia; family Crocodylidae; genus Crocodylus; species Crocodylus porosus. Next base: position 734,313 of record NW_017728949.1, read on the forward strand.
AAGCTTTTAGGTACAAACACCCCTCTTCAGGCAGAGGGTAAAAGATTTACCCAAAGAACCTTGTCTGCCTAATAATCTCAACAGACTTTGAATCATCTCCCACACGTTCTTAGAGATAGAGATTTTCATTCAGTTCCACACAAGTGCACACATACACTTAAAAAGACTCCTGATATACTATAAACATGATTTCAAGTTACCTATATTTCCGGTTACACAGTACATTATTTTTTTAGAATCTTTATTTTCCCCAAAAGAAACCTAACACTTAATACAGTTAATAACTGATGACTCATTCAAAACATATTCCTTGCAAAGTCATTAATTTTAGGCCAGTTAGATGGTGCTATGAACTTTTATAGCGCTTTAACGCTCAATACATTGAATCAGGATTTTAATTCCCATCTGCAGCGTCCAACTCATAAAAAGGACCCATAAAAAGCAATCTGAAAGTTATTTATGCATGCCAATTTCATGATGCCATTTCTGATGTACACAGCAGGGTACATATGTACATATGTTTTCAGTCCAACTAATATGAAAAAGCAGCAGACAGGAAGCATCTGAAAACACCCACTGCACTAACGTAACCAGTCAAGAAGTACTAGAACATTTTGTTAAAAATTGTTTCAAAGAAAAAGTGATATGGTTAGATAATGAGAACTGAGTAAAGAGACAGTTTAACTGAACTACAGATCTTATTCACTTGTATATTTTGATTAACTGATCCCAAGGTCTTAACTGCCTCATTCTCTCTCTCCCCACTAATGAATAACTTTGTAAATCTGTGCCTAGCAACACCCAATCAAAACAGCAAAGTCTGCAACTTAATCTCTTATCTGGAGTGCTTCTTTAATGCACGCTGCCTTAGACAGAAAGCAGGCAGGAAATTAGTTATTTCAAAAACCAAAAAGGAAAGTTTGCTTACTAGCAGCAAAACAACATCTAAGCTAAAAACATCTCTTTTGATCTCCTCTGACAATCTCACCAGAACAGAGAAAAAGAAAAAGCACAGCTCAGCTGAAGTAAATTCAAGGCTCCATCATCTGGGCTGAAAATACATATTAGACAAAACTTGCGGGGTCATTCAGAAGTACAAGAACACATTTCCATGAAATAAACATGACCTCAGCGATGGAATGTAAGGAATGGTCGCAGTCCAACACAGCACCTTAAGGAAACACCTGGTGTCACACACACACTCCTCCAAACTATTTAGAAACTTGTCACTCCCCAGAACACTGCCTGGACCAAGCAGTCATTTTCCTAGAGGTATCCCTCAAAATGATGGATGCTATATACTGCTGATAAAAGAATTTAACTTCCTTGCATTTGGTGCAGAAAGCAGAATTCCGCAGCGTTGGATGCAGTGAGCATCGCCTCAAGAAAGCTTGAGATTTTATGACTCTGCGCACGTATACACACTTGTGACCACGTCTCCACACACATGCATGTGCTGGTGACCACACACATCTACACGCACACATGACCACATGTATGCATGTGACTGGATACGCGTGTACACAAGTGCACACATGTAAAGCTGTGATTGTGTGTGTGCGTATATGCACACACACAGACATGCAAGGCTGTTCATACATGCCAGCGCATGGTTGTGATTCTGTACGTCTGCATATGTGGGTGTATGAGTACATATACGCGGAAGGCTGTGTGTATATGTGCGTGTAGCATGGTGTGTGTACGACTGCGTGCAGCCCCCCACCCCACACGCTACCGTCAGTGTGCAAGGTGCCGCTGTCCCCTGCCTCCCGCCGAGCGCGGGGGCGGGCCGGCCGGCAGGTGCGGGCGCACAAGCGGCCCCCAGGGAAGAGCTGAGAGGCGCGGCGCGAGGCTCCCTCCTGCCGGGCCCGTGCCAGTGAGAGCAGCGCTGGCAGGAGCCTGTGGCCCCCACGCGGTGCGAAGCGCGGGTGCCCCCGGCCCCGCCCACAGCCCGCGGCGGAGCCACCGGATGCGCTCGGTGCGGAACTCGGCACCGCGTCTGCCCCCGGACCCAGGCGGGGAGATGGAGGTCGGACGTGAGGGGGACCAAAGCCCAGGCCCCAGCCACGGCCGCGGCCGCACCCACCTGCCGCTCCGCTCCAGCCCGCGCCGCTCCCCGCCCGCCGACACTCTGAGGCGCCCGGGCCGGCCGGGCAGCACACACCCCGCCCCCCACCAGCCAATGGGCTCAAGTCTCAAGCCTCGGCAGCTGGGAGACCCCGCTTTTGTGTCACCGCCCCTTCCAAGCCAGCGACCAATCAGCGTCTCTTTCCCGCCCAGCCGCTGTCGCAGCTGTCTGAAGACAGAACCACCGCCCACTCCAGAACCGCCCGCTCACCGCCCCTTCTCTTTCCGATGATTGGCCGAGAAGCACCTATGTTTTCCCAGAAGTGGGCAGGGTCTTCTGCAAAAACTTTCCCCTCCCCCTTCCCCCGGAGCTGGGGAGGCGCTACCAAACGCTGTATTGCGCGTGCGCGGCGTGAGCGAGCTGCCTAGCGGTCCCGGCGCGTACGTTCGGGTGCTCCCTATCCCCATGTCTTGGAGCGGCGCATGCGCGGTGCGGGGCTGCCCGTTTCACGGCTGTTGAGTGTGAGCCCAGCCCTTTCCCGCCGCAGGTGCCCGGACTCGCCGGCCTCGAGTGCGTCTCGCAGCGGTAGCTGGACGCGCAGCCAACGCCCGCGCAGTTCCTGCCTCGCTCCTGCCGCTGGGGACGTGGCCTCGGGTGCCCCGGAACCTGCCCTGCCCCCTGGGCCGTGCAGGCAGGGCATCCCCCGCTTCCCTGTCCTGCTCCCACCTCCTCAGCAAAGGTCAGCAACACCCTATTGGGGCTCCCCCTGTGGCTTTTCTCCTCAGCAAAGCCAAGGGAAGGCGAGTGCAAAGCAGAGGATTTTTTTAATTATTATTAATATATTTCTCGGTCTGGGTCAGATCAGCGAAATCAGTCCCAAATTGTATATTCCTCCAAAAAACATAGAGCAGGCAGAACTCAGTTCTCAACCCCATGCAGGGAGTTGCAACCTGCCAGCATCCTCCATCCCAGCCTCTCACCCTGGGAATTCAGATACTCTCAAATCCATTGGCAGGCATCCTCCATACACAGCCAAGCCCAGAGGTCTTGGGATTCGGGTGCCCCCACTTGATCTTGGCCCACGAGAGGCCAAGATCTGAGCCAAAAGGCATAGAAGAAAAACAGTGCAACCTGACTCCCAGTTACTCAAACAGGCACTCCCAGCCCAGGGCTCTCACCCCACTTCCCCTCTTCTTGATCCTGCTGATCCCCTTCAATGCCTCTGCTTTTTCTTCCTAAAGAGCACCAATGCTTTTTCCCCACCAGGCACTCTTTGCATGACTTGAGCCTCTCCTCCCATGCCGAAGCTGACTTCCAGGGCGGTGATGTGCATTGTTGGCTGTTTCCCAAGTCTGAAGCCTTGTTAGTAGTCTCTGCCTAACATGGGCTATTAGTTTCTCCCTGCTGATCGAAAACCACTGGAAAGAGACATGGAAAAAGGTTGTTTATGCCCATTTTCCCCCCGCCACCCTTCTGGTTTAGCTGAAAAAGCACTGCAAAGTTTACCAGGGAAGATTAAAGCTCTATAAACATTAATCAACTATGCCCTGAGCACTTGGTCTGGACTCCCATGATATTGTTGGATCCATAGAAGTTTTGTTCTTCCTGCTTTCCTCCCTGCTTCCAGTTTTCAGGCTGAATTCAAAACTCTTAATTTGGCATATGAAAACCTAGGGACTGCAAACAACATTTAATTTAGTGAAATTAGTCCATACAAAAAGCCAGAGAAAACAGATCTCTCTGGAAGGTATTAGTTCTGACATCCACAAATTATTCTTTACAAGTTCTGTTGGAATTATGAATTGAGGTTTCCACCTATCTGTGGACCAACATCTACGATTTTCTCTCAATCCTTAACTCCTGCCAACTCGTGTTGACTTCACTACGTAGTTTCTTGCCCTGATGCTCTGCCATTGCTCCACTAATTTTAATGTAGTTGGTGTCATTTTAAAAGACAGCAGCCTATAGATATATAAATAGATCATTTTGAATTCAGAATTGGTTTCAGAATTAGTGGCCAAATATATCCTCAAACAGCTGTATTCCATTTTGTGAAAGGCTTATAATTGGCTGTGGCGAGTACAATACTGCCATCTACTGTAAGTAATGTCAGATTGATACACCTTAATCCTTTTCTAAGTAAATTATCCTTAAACTGATGTGCTTGAAATGTGTGTGGACAAGCAGGATCCAAGTTCCCCCTCTTTTTATTAGCCTACAAAGTCTTATGGTGGCCATTGCTCAGTTACAATCCCACCAGTCAAGACCCAGCTGCTTATAGGGCAGCATACAGGCAAAGACATACAGGGAAAAGGTAATGGAAGATCTCTGTTGTTAAATTTCCATCAACATTACTTTAGGAAGTGTACATGTATCACCTAGGGATTTTCTGAACTACCACAAACTAAGGCAGTCAAAGGGGAGGAAAAAATGAAAGGTGGTGGCACACAAATGCCACTTCCATGGGGGGTGTACTTGAGATGCTCAGATGCATGGTTGTGCTTTCATGAAGAGAGAGGTTAAGCTTTTGAACAGCATGAATTAGTAATACATTTAAAATCCTCCTGCTGATTTTCCCTATTAAGGACGGACAAAGAGTTAATATATTTTTCAGCTTCTAGATTACATAGACAAATACACTTATTCACAGTTTTGATAACAGAGATAAGTCAGTCTCTGCAATTTCCTGTCCTCAGCTTGGGATAAGAAATGCTAACTCGAAAAAAGCTCTGAGGGTAAGGAGATATTAGGCCCCGAATATGCCCTGGCCACCTGTTTCTACATCTTTGATTGGGTGGAGACAGATTCACTGTGACTTGTGTAGAAGTAGATGACATGCTTTGTGCCCTGGAGGAAGATGACTCATTAACAGCTTGCAGCAAGAAGGTTTCATATGAAAAAAAACCAAGCATGGTACTCTGACCAATCTTGAAACTTCAGCAGTAACCAGATCCTGTTTTTCTGGTTGAAGGTGCACAATTACTTCCCTCTACCTTGGGCATATACTGACCAAACGTTGTTATGTGCACAGACCTCTCTCTTCTACTCATAGTCTTGTCACACTGGCTATTATTTTTTTTTTAGTTCTTTGGTCTTACCAGTATGAGGAATCCTACATAAATGGAGCTACACGGAACTACAAAATAACATTGTGACAAGCTGAGGTTGCACAATAATATGGTAACATTGGATTATCATAGTCCATGATCACAAATTATATTTTGTAGTCTGCAAGTTCTTCCTTGACTACTTAGCTGTAATCTATACTACAAGGTTTTGTCATCAGATTTCCAGTTCTGCCCACAAAAATTTAAGTTCATACCTAAAACTCACAGGTGGTGAGAGAAGCCTCTGAAAAGGCCACAAATAATCAGGATCTTTTTACTTTTATTTAGTACAGGAGAAATAGTCTTGTATCTAAATTATAGGACTGGGATCCTTGACTCCTTTTTTTCCCCCCCAACCCTGATCCAATCAGCTTCTTTGTTGGACATCTCAGTGGAAAGTTTCAGGGTTGCACAGATAGGCGGGATTCCTATCGCCCTCTTTTGAATTCTTCCCTTATTTTTACTATAAAGAACAGTCACAGGGTTAGAAAATCAAGGAAGTGTAAGAGAGGCATATTGAACTGTAATGCCCAACTCTTACACTTACAGAGACCTATATATTAAAAGGCAGAATTTCAGCCTCACTTAATTGGCCTTAAAGCCCCAGATCCTTATGTCACATGTCAGTTTTTTAAAATGATAGTTAAATGATCTAGTTCTTGTGGTTGTAAAGAAAATATTGAAAATGTTAGTGAACACAATGTTAGTGTACACAATGTAGTAACAAAAGCATAGCATTCCTGACCCCTCTACTTAAGACACATCCAAAATATTGAAGGTCCCTATTGCTACCATACCAGTTCTCCCTTTATTGACACTGTCCTTACTGGGCACAACTACACATGTGATTAATGCACTTGAATTTTCTGCACAGAAGATTCAGGTTCATTAAAGTGCTCCGAGGTGCATGTCTACACGTGCACCCAGTGTCAGGAGCAAAATTGCTCTCAATAGGAACATTTGAGTCCCGGGCTGTTCCTGCCCTGCTCTTGCCCCTTGCAGGAGCTGGGTGGGGAAGGTTCCAGGCTCCCCTGGCACCAGCCCCAGGCTGATGGGGGTCAGGCCTGGGTTCTGGAGAGTGAGGGGGAGGGCTGTCCTGGAGTGAAGGACAGCTCCAGCTGTGTAGAACTCAGGATCACAGTTCAGTGGTGCTGGCTTGGGGTGATGCCCATACCTGAGCATGGGGTTAAGCAGCACTGAAACTGGGGGAGGGGGGCAGGCAGACGCAATGAAGGTGCTATGGCCATTTTTTCTGTTGTCCTTCATCCACCCCACCAGCTGGCATCTTCCTTTTCTGGATGGACTGCAAAGCTGGACCAGAGCGGCAGTGAGATGGGGAACCAGCATTTTATTTTTATTATTTTTTTGTTGTTGTTAACTTCACAAACAATCCCAGATTTTGCAATTTCTGCAAAATCCACAAAACTGCAATTTCAGTAGGCCCCTACTCATAAGTCTTGCTTCCCAGGCTTCTAACCATTTTTTGTCACTCTCTGCTACAGTCCTTCAGATCTGCCCACATTCTTCTTGAAGTGTGGGGCCCCAACCCTGGACACAGTACTCCAGTTAATCTGCAAGGTATATCTCTACCCTGCCTTCTGCCTGACTTAAGACTAATATGGATAATTACTTCACTGAGTTCTTGGAATAGTTTTGCAAAGCAGATTATATTTGACAGCCTTAAAATTAAACAAAACTTTTGTAGTGTCTGTGGGAATATCAAAGACATTTAGATTCAAAAGGCCTGATACTGCTCTAATCTCTATTGGTATAAATCATGAATAGGTTTGATAAAGTCAATGGAGCAACACTGGCAAAAACTAGACAACAAACAACAAAACAAATGGCAGGAGTGAGTGGAGAGGTAGATCCTCTTAATATATTCATGGCTTTGGCTACAAATCTTATAAAACAAAAACACCTTCACGTAATGCATCATCCTTGGTTGGATCAGACCACCAAACCATGCTGGAACAGCTGTTTCTAGAACCTTTGATCTAAAACACTTAAATATCTTTAAGTCAGGTTTTTAGATTTAGAAGTGTAGGTTTAGTTCAGGCAGCCTAGGGCTGACTTAAAGGTGTCATGTTTCAAAGGGTGGCTAGTAGAAGCATTTGACTCTAAGGCTTAAGGATGAAGGTATACATTATGCTTAGACTGTACTAAATTTGTGGAATGTTAAGCAGCATTAACATTAGAACTTGCTGTGAGCAGTTGCATGTTAAGGGTTAACACCATTTCTTACCTGCACAGCTCTAACTTGCCCCTAGAGGGCTGGTGAGCAGGAGTGTGGCTAGGAGCCAGGATACAAAGGACTCTCCATGCTCTGGGTGGAGAAAGAGGAGGGTGCTGAATGTGGTGCATCTTGGGATGGTGGAGGACTGCATATTGCTTGTTTCATGTCTGTGCAGCAAACTAAAGTTACCCTAACGTGAGCTAGGTAGCACAGTTCAGAGTTAAAATTATGTCACATCAGGCAAGGGTTGAGATGCTCAGAGGGCACCTAGAATGAGTTAACAGGCTTTAATGTGCAGACATCTGCGTTTTGTGTACCTTTAGTATGGTCTAAATAAAGTGTAACTTCACCCCTTGACAGTCTCCCCCATCAGGAGATGCGCAGTGTACTCTGTCTTCCTTCAGTGTCAGGATCACATAGAGGCTTATAAATTGGTTACATGGGATTCAAGCTAATAGTCATGTAGGTCAGGCAATAGATGCTCCTGCTTTTAAATCCAAAGTTCCTAGATTTAGTCCCTTCTCATTTGAGGGTCACAGTGTGACAGTGAGAAGCAACTGAAATGTCAGAAGCTCTCTAAAACAGGGTGCTCAGTTGTTTCAAGTTTAAGTTTTGAAACAACTGGTTGAAAACTTTAAGAAGTTTCACTTCCCAAATAGTGCTGTACTATAAATAGTCTGTGCAGCGGGATATGACATTTAACTCCCACACACTAGACAGTATTCTTTGCAACATACTTGTATAGAGTGGGCCTTAACTCTTAAATTACCTTAATGCAAAATAAGAAAAAGGGACCATCTTTTAAAGGTAGAGTCATTCCAGTGCCTTTAAGTTGGTAGCAAATGAGGCATAAGGTCAGAGTTTTAAATAGAGAAGGAACCATTACAGTGTTATATAGCACAAGCCAAAAAATGTTACCAGCTCCCTCCTGCCTCAAGCCTAAGACTTATATTTGAGCTAGAGTACAGCTGTTAAAAAGCTGGGCAAGTCACTTCAGTGTAGAAGTTCAGCGCTACTGCTGGAAGAAAAAGCTAAGGGTCAGGTCCCAGTCCCACAATTTAAACAAGACCATTTATTTTGTACCACAAAAAATAAGGAGGACTAGACTCTGTGCGGCCTTTTTAGAACTAAATAGGGAGGGAAACAAATTAGAAAAGAGATATAAGCAGAACAAGAACTTATTAGAATGAGGCACACCAACTTTATACTGATGTAGCTCCTTTGCTTCCACTGAAGTTATTCCCAAATTCACATTGGTGTGAAATAAGAATCAGGCTGAGTAGCTTACCCAGGGTTTTTTAATAGTCTCTTTCAAATACCAAACAGAGTTCCAGTTAATCAGAGTTTGCCCCCACAGGGAATATGCTTCTATACAGCTTCCTTTTATCTTTGCCAGATTATGATCACATTACTTGTCTTTCTGCATAAGTTCTGCTTTTGGCTCTGGTTTATCATCAGGAAACACATGTCAGCATTTTAACAGCTGTGTGTCCTGTTCAAAGTGAGCTCTCAGTCTGAGCTGGGTGTAATGGAGGGCAGGGCCACAATAAGCTTTCATTTGTTCATTTATTGTTAGGAGTCTCTAGTAATCATTAACTACACTTTACCTTTCTATAAGAAGAAAGGTAAAGTTTCTGCTTCAAACACCAGCTATAAGCAGAAGGCAGGGTAGCACAAAAGCAGAGACTAACTCTAGACACCAACTTTAGTGAAGCTGAATCCTCACCCTACCCGGATAAGTCAAATGTCATTAACACCATTTTACAAAAGGGGAAAGGAGCATAAACATGCTAAACCCAACATTTCTAAAAGTGGCCTCTGATTTTGAGTACATAGTCTGAGAAACTATGGGACTGATTTTCACTTGTAGTCCTCTTGGCTTCAATTGAAGTTGAAGCTGCAGTTGCAGTTGCTCAGCATTTCTGAAAAAAAATCCAGAGCTAGGCACAATGTGGTTCCAAACAGAGCACCCAAAGACAGACATCCAAAAAGTCAGTTTCTACTTCTAAAATTCTCCAAGGTCACAGAATTCATTGCAAGTAGAACCCAGAATCCTGACAGCTAATCCCCTATTCTGCCCAACTTCCTTGTACCTACTATAACTTTTCATCTTATTGCAAGATGTCACACACCTAAGTCTCTTTACAGTGCCTTGTAATATTTAAAAATATGGTAAAAACAAAACTAAAATGTTTAACTGTGAGTCTCACAACTTGTGGTATTGTTTCCAGAGTCAAGAGATTATATGAGAATGTCAATTTTCTTTAACAAGTATTAAGGTTATGTTTGGTGGGGAGGGTAGGTTTGTGGGGGGAGGTTAAATAATCTTCCATTGAAGAGAAAAACATGAAAGTTTGAAACTTACAAAATGCATAAAAAAAATAATTTCTTCTTTCATTTCTTGGAGTCTTGGAACAAGAGAGATTCCTCATGCCTGAAGAAGGGTGACTGTGTCCGAAAGCTTGCCAGAATTTTTTTTCCAAGTACTCAGTTGGTCTACATTAACAGGCTCCTGAGACTGGGAGTATGGCCACCTCCCCTTGCGAGGTTTGCTCCACTTTGGAGTCTCTGGGGTGCCAGACAGAGGAGCTCCAGGCCGTAGTCCAGAGACTATGCGCCATCAGGGATGATGAGTGGGAGACAGACTGCTACTGCCAGGCCCTTCACCTCCTGGAGGCAGAGGGTAGACAAGGTCACCTTCCCAGACAAGGGAGGACTTGGGAATCTCCCACACTGTCCAGCCAGAGGGTTAGACCAAGGTGGTCAAGGGCCCCAAGGCCCGCCACACCAAGGTCCTATCCCTTCTGGGGCTTTGCAACAGGTACGAACCTCTTGCAGCCTCAGCTGAGCCTGCAGAGATGCCAGCTCCTGCAGGCAAGGGAGGATCACCCACCCCTACTCTCCCTAAGACAAAACACAGAGTGGTCATTGTGGGAGACTCGAGACTGAGGGGGCAATCTGCCACCCCAACCCCCTAGCCCGGGAGGTCTGCTACTTCCCAGGGGCCCTCATCCGGGACATAGCAGAGAGGATCCCAAAGATTATCCGGCCTTCCAACCACTACCCTATGCTCCTTATCCATGTGGGCACGGATGACACAGATTGGAGCAATCCCAGCCAGGTCATGAAAGACTACAGGGCTCTGGGGGCGGGCCTTAGAGGGTTGGGGGCACAGGTGGTCTTTTTCTCGCTTCTCCCGGTTGTGGGTTATGGCCGAGGAGGGAGAGACGGGTTGAGGTAGTCAATTAAAGACTGTGGCACTGGTGTCATCATGAAGGCTTTGCCTTTCATGATCACAGTCTGCTTTTTGGTGAGAGAGGCACTGGTCTGCTGGGGAGAGATGGCCTCCACCTTACTCCGCTGGGGAGGAGGCTCATCTCAGCCAAACTGACTGACGTGCTTGACCAAGCTTTAAACTAAGCCTGCCGGGAGTTGGGGGGATTACCACCACTGCAAGACTACTGGACAACTTTGTAAAACCAGCAGGCTAAGGCACTTAAGGGAGCCCACTCCTACCAGAGCCCCAGAACGATCTGTAGGGAAGGCAGGGGCCCCCAATGGGACACTTACCTGCCTGTACACCAATGTCAGGAGCTTGGGGAATAAACAGGAAGAACTGATCCTCCTGCTGAACAAGAATGACTATGACCTCATAGGGATAATGGAGACCTGGTAGGACTCCACCTGACTGGGCCACAGGTATAAATGGCTGTACCCTATACAGAGGAGATTGTACAGATAAAAGGGGTGGGGGTATAGCTCTCTGTGTCAAGGACAGCTACATATCCCTGCAAATTGACATTGGCACCCAGCAAGAATGGCTGGAGTCTCTCTGAGTTAAAATATGTAGGGAACATGGCACAGGGGACATCATGGTAAGAGTCTACTACAGACCTCCTAACTAGAAACAAGAGTTGGACCAGGAATTTGCCAGGGAACTGGCTGAAGCTGCACGCTCTCGGTACATGCTTGTTGTGGGAGACTTCAACTACCTGGACGTCTCATGGGAAGAGCGCTTGGCCAAATCCGATTGGTCACAAAGCTTCCTCATGTGTGTGGATGAGCTCTACCTGACTCAAGAATTCTATGGGCCGACAAGCGGTAAAGCGTTGCTGGACCTGGTACTGCCCAAAGGGGATGACCTAATCAATGACCTAAGAATTGATGGAAAGCTGGGTGATAGTGACCATAAGCTGATCACCTTTACTATCCGTTGCAAAGCTGGCAAGTCAGTCAGCAATACAGAAGTCCTTGACTTCAGGAAAGCTGACTCTGACATGCTCAGGAAGTTCATTGTCAAGGACCTAAGGGACCACGACTCGATAGAAAGAGGAGTCCAAGAGGAGTGGTTGCTCCTCAAGGGAACGAGCTTGACAGCAGAAGAGATGGTCATCCCATCTTGGAGGAAGGGTAGCAAAAAGGCACAGCAACCCCCTTGGCTCAGCAGGGAACTTGAGGACCTCCTACGCCTCAAAAGAGAGACTTATAAGTGATGGAAGGCTGAAATTACCACCAAGGAGGAGTACTCGGCACTGGTCTGTACTTGCAGAGAGCAGATCAGGAAAGCCAAGGCTGCAATCGAGCTCCATCTGGCTTCACATATCAAGGATAACAAAAATATCTTTTTCAGATATGTAGGGAGTTGGAAAAAAAGCAAAGGTAACATTGGACCCCAAACCAAATGGGACAGCTTGTAACCGACACCCAGGAACAGGCTAGTCTGCTTAATGAGTACTTTGTGTCAGTCTTTCATCAGTCCAATGGGAACTGCCCTGCCTAGAAAGAAAGGGCCAGGGTGAGGGCGTATTTACACCCAGTATTGGTGTTGATCTGGAAAAGGATCACTTTGAGAGGCTGGACACCTTCAAGTCAGCTGGTCCTAACAGATTACACCCTAGAGTACTCAAGGAGCTGGCAGGTGTCATAGCCCAACCTTTGGCAAAAATATTCGAAAACTCATGGCACTCAGGTGAAGTACCTGAAGACTGGAAGAAGGCCAGTGTGGTACCCACCTTCAAGAAAAGGCAGAAAGTAGATCCCAGGAATTACAGCCCAGTCAGCTTGACCTCAATCCCCGGTAAGATTCTGGAGAAAATTTCCAAGGAGACTGTTGCAGAGCACACAGGTGCCCTGTGCCTGAGAGCAGAAACAGCTCGGGAGAGACCCCTAGCAGTGAGAAGGGGGAAGCCCAGCTGCTAGTTACCAGGGCAGCCAGAGTCACAGGTGCTGGTTGCTAGGACAACAGCTGGGGGGCCAGCTGACAGGAAGGGGCAGGGCCTGGCACATATAAACCCCAGGCGTGAGACCAGGGGGGCAGTTCCCCGTTGGTGGCCAAGGGAGGAGGAGCTCGGCCAGTGCAGACAGAGGGGAGAAGGCTGACTGCATGATCAGCCCCGATTGCTGCTACGGGTTGGAGTATTCCCCGGTAGGGATTGAATGTTGAGTTGGCCGGACAGTTTAGCTTTTTATGTTATAGCCCAAGGGCTTTGTGTTTTTGTGTTCGCTGTTTAAACCGGAGGACCGGGTGAGGCTGTTAGGGGTTGGAGGAGGCCTCATAGGGGCTCCACCGTAGCGTGGGGACCATGGCTCCAGGGAGGGCGCGGCATTTTGAGGTGCACTGACCCCAGCCCCAGAAAGAGAGGGCTGTGAGGAGCGAGAAGCCCCAGAGCAAGGGGGGCAGTGAGACGCCCCGGAAAGAGGGCCGTGAGGAGCGAGAAGCCCCAGAGCAAGGGGGCTATGAGAAGCCCCAGAGCGAGGGGGAGACAAGCAGCCCCAGGGAAGTCAAGGAGAGGGCCAAAGCACAGCAGGGCCCAGATCAAAACCACATCAGTACCATCTGCGAGGCTTGGGCTGCGGCGTAGGGGAGGAAAAGGAGCCGCAGATAGCACCCCCTGGCACCGAGGTGCATAAAGTGGGCAGCCTCCCGCTAATTACATCAATTACTTAATCAGTTAAGATCAAGGCATGGCAGGCAAGTAAGCAGGCGGTTGGCCCACAAAAGGAGGGCGGAGTCACCAATAGAAGGGCTCTGGTAGTAATACTCCTGTCACAGAGACCCTTCTGGATAAGCTGGCTGAGGGCAACATCCTGAGGGACAGCCAGCATGGGTTTGTTGCGGGTAGGTCTTGCCTGATCAATTTCATCTCCTTCTATGACCAGGTGACATATCACCTGGACAAGGGAGAAGAGATTGACGTCATATATCTGGACTTTAAAAAAGCCTTTGATCTGGTGTCCCATGATCTCCTCATGGAAAAATTGGCCAACTGTGGCCTCAGCTACACCACAATCCAATGGCTGGGAAATTGGCTCCGGGGTCGAACCCAGAGAGTAGTGGTCAATGGTAGTGAATCATTATGGCACTCCATTACTGGTGGTGTCCCCTAGGGTGTTGTCCTTGGACCAGTTCTCTTTAACATCTTTATCAACGATGTGGACATTGGTGTCAGAAGTGTACTGGATAAGTTCACCGATGACACTAAACTTCGGGGCATAGCGTCCACTCCAAGCTGGTAAGTACTAGGGGAGGGGACCATGGGGGGACCCCTTGGACCAGTTCTCTTTAACATCTTTATCAACAATGTGGACATTGGTGTCAGAAGCACACTGGCTAAGTTCACCGATGACACTAAACTTCGGGGCATAGCGTCTACACCTGAGGACAGGCTAGTGATCCAGGTTGACTTGGATAAACTTAGT
>NW_017728949.1:796665-802584 GCF_001723895.1 Crocodylus porosus
GTAGTCCCCCCGCCCCCCAGCGGGCTTAGTTTAAAGCCCGGTGGAGCAGGTCAGCCAGCCTGGCTGAGAAGAGCCTCCTCCCCAGGGGAGAGAGGTGGTGGCCATTTCTTCTCAGCAGCTCACTGCCTCTCTCGCCAAAGAACGGACTGTGGTCATGGAAGCCAAAACCTTCCTGATGAAACTAGCACTGTAGTCTTTGGTTATCTACGTGGATCCTCCTCTCCCTCCTCAGCCCATACCCCGAGACTGGGAGGATTGAAGAGAACACCACCTGTGCCCCCAGACCCTTTAGCTCGGCTCCCAAATCCCTGTAGTGCCTCATGACCCGGCTGGGAGTGCTCTGAGCCATGTCATTGGTGCCAGCATGAATAAGGAGCAAAACGATAGACAAGTCTGTCAAAGACCTCAGACTGCTGAGCCAGACATGCAACTTTGGAGACCTAAAAGAGTCCATGATCAGAGACAAAATAATATTGGGTATAAGGGATACAAGCTTCTGGAAAGACTGCTAGAGCAGTGCTTCTCAAACTATCTGATGTGGCGGACCAGCAATTTTTTTTTCAGTGGGCCAGGGACCGGTGCCCAGTTCAGCTGGTGGTAGCAACTGTGTGTAACAGTGCTACACAAATGTGCAACCGACTGTTTCTTTCTCTTACCTCACCTCGCACGATGTGACATCACCTCCAGTGTTGGAATGTACAAACTGTGGCGCTATGACATATCAATGTTATGCTTCTGAAAATATATTTCTTTCGTTCCTGGCAACTTGCTGCAGACTGACGACCAGTGGCTCGCAGACCAGCACTGGTCCATGGACCACCACTTTGAGAAGCACTGTGCTAGAGGATCCTGAGCTTAATTTGGAAAAAGCAGTTAGAATGTGCCCAGCAGATGAGATAACAAATGCCAGGCTGCAGAATCTGGAGGAAAAAATTGAACAAGCTGAACTAGACAGGATTACAAAGCTGCATAAACCTTAGGCAACATACAAACAATACAGAAAGAAGCACCTCACTATGAAGCAGGCAAGTGGAGGCCAGAGAGAATTGCTTGAAGAAACAATGGTCAGCTGCAGATGCTGTGGGGGCATAAGCGGATTAACACACAGGCCAATCAGGGGCCCCCAGGTGCCTGGGTTCCCATGGGAAATGGCAGGTTTCCCTTTGCAGGCAGGCAGCATTTTAGCATGATCACAGCTGAGCAGTGTGGAGAGCAGGTCCCTGCAGGTAAGTATACGGGGGAAAGTGTGTGGAGGGCAGATAGAGAACCCTGTGGTGAGGGAGGGAGAGAGACAGGGTCAGGGGCTGGGCACACTGCCCAGCCAAGGCAGTGTGTGGGACCCAGGGCTGGGGTGGGGAGTGGGATGGAGCCACAGTGGCTCATCCAGGGGGCATGGGGCGGTGGGTCCCCACTGCTGTACACACCCCCAAGGGAAGGCATGGGTGAGGCATGTGTCCCCCAGATTTGTGTGTGGGGTGGATGTGGGCTACTCACTGTGGGCTCTTTACTCTGCTGCCTTTGCCCTGAGAGCTGCACAGATGTACCTCTCACTGCCTGGTGGACAGGGAACGTGGAGCTCCCAGGGCAAAGGCAGCAGGTTGGGGAGTCCCAAGTGCACAGTGGACAGCTAGCATCCACCCTCACTCTGCTTGGCTCCACTCTGGCTGTGATGAGGGGGTGGGGAGCAGGGAGTAGAGACAGGTATGTGTCCTCCACCACACCCTGCCTGGCTGGGTTCAACCAGCCTCCCCTGTGGGCAGGGGCAGTGCCAGCTTCTTCCAGTGGGGTGGCTGGGCTGGGGCTGGGCTAGGGGCTTGAGGGGGCTTATTCACCTTAGCCCCACCATAGCCACCCCTCCCAGTGCCGCTGTCACTGCCTGCCCACCCCGCACAGCTGAGCCCACATCACTCCCATCCACTCTGAGCCCAGCCCTGCCTCAGCCCCTCCACTGGGAAAAAGCTGGTGCCACCCCTGCTGTGAGCTCTGCACTTTTGTGGGCTCAGATGCATGGGGTGGGCAGTGGTAGGAGGGGTGGCTGCAGGGGGGCTAAGGTGAATTTTGGGGTGGCTATAGCCCCCCACTAAGTTCCCCCCTTGTACTGCCCCTGCCCATGGGGCATGGAGGCCCTACCTGCCCTTGCCAGCTGCAGCACCAGGAGGGGAAAGGGCTCTCCCCCAGCTGGAGCACAGGGCCCCAGTAAATCTTAATCTGCTTCTGTGTGGGGGTTACCACAAACCCATGCAATGCCCTGCATTTGTTAAGCACTGCAACAAATGTAAAAGATTCAATCACTTCGCAAGAATTTGCAGAAAGGAGCAGGATGTACCACACAAGAAACAGCAGGTGCATGCTCGATGCAATGAAGATCAGGAAGAATTCCTCATTGGCACAATGCAAAAAGTCCATTCTTCCGAGGATTGGACAATCACCCTGGACACCAATGGACAAAAGGTAACTTGTAAATTAGATACAGAAAAAGTAGAGCAACCAACTGCTTGGGTTCATTCACTTGTCATAACAGAAAAAAGATGGATCCTTGAGATGGTGTTTGGTTCCTAGGCAAATGAACAGGTACATCAAAAGGAAGCATTTCCCACTCCCACCAGGGAAGAGGTTTTTGGCAATGTAGCAGACATTAAATATTTCTCCACTTTGGATGCCTCTTCTGGATTTTGGCAAGTTCCCCAAGAAAAGCACTAGATTATGTACCTTCAATATGCCCTTTGGAAGGTGTTGCTTTCAGAGGCTTTCTTTTGGACTGTGTTCTGCATCTGAAGTATTTCACAGAAACATGCAACACATTTTGAAGGTCTTGATGGAACTATTATTTATATTGATGATGTATTAGTTTGGGGAAATACTATGGGACAACATGACTTGAGGTTAAGGTCACTAGAAAGAGCTGGCAGAACAGGTTTGAAACTGAACGAACAAAAATGTAAATTTAATGTGAAAGAAATAATATATCTAAGGGAAAAGCTGTCTTAGAAAGGGGTGCAAATCAATCCTGCAAGGGTTAAAGCCATTACAAATATGCCGCCCCATAGAGATAAGGAAAGAGTGCAAAGATTACTGAAAATTATCAATTTTGTAGGGAAATCTCTACCTAACTTAGAAGAGCAGACCAAACACCCTAGATCACTCCTACAAAAGAATGCTCAGTGGATATGGGAACATGAACATGAAGCTGAATTTAAAAACTTGAAGGAAAAAATAATGAAAGCCCCAGTACTAAAATACTGTGCTCCTAAAAGACTCATTAAATTGTCAACAGATGCTTCTAAAGAAGGCATTGGAGCAGCTTTCTTTCAAAAACATGGGGATAGCTGGAGACCAGTAGCATATACATCTAGGGCATTCTCTAAGTCAGTGTCTATGTGCACAAATTGAGAAATAAAGTTTAGCAGTGTTTTTATCTCGCCTTTTCTCACTGATGTCAGTGGCAGTTTTGTCTGAGCCACAGCCCTCATCCTGGAAAGTGTTAATCTGGATGCTTTTGAAGCTAAAAAGTGGACCATGGGTTGGCTTGCATTTGAGCGTCTTGTTTCACACCAAACCCAAGCCCTTGCAGAGGGACAAGCCCATTGTCTGACTGGGGTTTGCTCTCTCTTGACATTTGTGGAGTTGGTATAGGCAATTAGAGCTGGCTACAAAATGGCACCACTGAGAAGATCCCCGTGACTTTGGAAAACTGTGCACAGAATAGTCTTATCTGTTGACTGTAATCAATTGGCTCTTGGTTCAGACCCTGCTTTGCTGCTGGGTGAATTTGGGCAAGCCTGTTTCCCCATTTAAAAAAATAGGGGTAATGACAATGCCCTCCTCTGGAAAGTTCTTTGAGGTCCATGACTTAAAACCTCATGTTGGGCGGAGGCTCCCATTCTTATTTACTGAACAGGAAAGTCTTCATTGTACCAGTGAATGCTCCCAATTAACCCTTGGCCTTGGCACCATGGTGGCTAATCCAAACGAATGGCTTCTAAAGACTGGTGTGTAACCAACTGCCTCCTACCAGCTTTGATGCAACTCTTAGCCCCAGGCACTGCATCTTGCATGCAGCTCATTCCCTGTTTGTATCCTGGACCACCAGTACATGAGGCTGAGGCCAGTTCCTTATTCCCAGTTCCCTATTCCCAGTTCCTTTTTCAAAGCTAATCTTTACATAGTGAAAGATGGTTAGCAAGGTATTAGACATGCTAAAGAGTTAGAATTTTTTCAGAAACATATTTACTAATAAAAATGTACACATCATAATGACAACATAGTAATATAATGTGTCAAGTTCATATCCTTCAAAAAAGTCTTCTGGTGGTGGAAGCGTATAGTTTGGGGTGAGTCATAAAGAATTTGCCCCATAACCCCAACCTGATCTCAGGTTTTCCCTAATGGCTGTGTACTCGATACATGATATTACTTTACATTTTTATTAGCAAACTAGTGAATTGCCATCAAGAATGATGAGGGGGGGAAGCTTATTAACCTTAAACCTAACTGCCCCCCTCTCCCACCACCACCTCCGGGGGGGGGTGTCAGCCAGCGCAACTGGCCTTGCCCATCTGCTCTGTCCCCTCCCCCCCTGCTGTCATGGTGGCGCTCTGTCACACTGCCGCCACTGCCTCCCATCCATAATGCTCTTGGAGCACTCTGATTGGTTGTTTCAGTAACCAGAGTGCTCTAAGAGCATTGTGGACAGACAGACGGATGGACCAAGCCCTTCATTATATTAGAATATACATTTGCGATGAAGCCCAAACTCTTCATTTCTGATGAACCCTAAATGGATGAGAATCAAAATCACAGCAAGATAGATGGTAAAAAGAGTTGGGGCAACGACAGGGCCCAGCTTGACACAAGTATGGATGGTAAATGGGTCTGTCTCTGATCCACTGCAAAGGACTGCGGTGGTCATCTCATCACTGATGAGCTTCAGTGGACAACCAAACTTAGCCAGGACCTTCCATGAGGCTTTACGATTGATGGAGTCGAAGGGCTCAGTTAGGTCAATGAATCCCATAAACAGCTCCTGGTGTTGCTCTTTACACTTCTTCTGGATCTGACATGCAACAAAAATCATGTTGGTGATACCCTGAGATGGGCTAAAGCCACGCTGAGATTGCGGACGGATGTATTCTGCAAGCAGGAGGAGGAGATGCAGATGGATGTGAGCAAGACTCTCCCCGGTAGCGGAGAGGAGGGCAATGCCTCGGTACTCCCCACACACTGACTCCTCGCCTTTCTTGAAGATGATGGCAGTGCTGGCACTCTTTAAGCCAGGTGGAACGTCCTCCTTAACCTGTATTTCCATGGGCAGTTGGTGACATGTTTGCGCTAGTGCCCTTCCACCAGCTTTGAAGCCCTTTGTGGGGATGCCGTCTGGCCATGGCGCCAGGGTTTGAATTACACTTTGACTCATTGCAATAAAAATTGGGCTGCCCATCACGATGCTAAGAAAATCGGAGACCCCCAGGTTATGATTTCCAAATCTTACGGGGGCGGAGGATGGGGAGTCTCGTCTCTCAGGGGAGCGGGGAGCTCCAGCTCCCCTGTAATTCAACCCCTGCCTGGCGCCGCGTTGTTCTTGTATGTTTTTACATTTGTGAGCAGCAAATACACATTTCTTTAGCCTGTCTAATTCGTTATAGCCCTTTTCCTGCGCAAAGCTTCGCTTTGAAAAAGGAACCGGGAGCTGGAAGAAGAAGGGCCCCGCTGCAGCCTCGTGGCAGGTGCTTGGTGCGGGACAGGCGCTGCCCCCCTCTGCGGGCGGGACAACAACCCGAATCAAGCACGACCCCCCGGGTGGGTCCCCCAGTGCCGGCGCTGAGGGGACTGCGAGGAGCCGGCAGGGGGCGCTGCTGTGCCACTGCGCCCCCCGCGCCGTCCCAGGTGAGGCGGCGGCGGCACGCGGGCGCTGCTGCCCCT
>NW_017728949.1:802684-805203 GCF_001723895.1 Crocodylus porosus
CCCGCCCCGCCGCGAGCCGCAGGTGAGGCGGGGCCGGCGGGCAGCGCGAGGCGGCAGCGCAGGCCCGGGGGAGCGCGAGACCCTCGCTCTGCTCGGCCAATCCCGGCGCGAGGCGAGGCGGCGGCGGCGCCATGGCGGAGCAGGAGAGCCTGGAGTTCGGCAAGGCGGACTTCGTGCTGCTGGACGCCGTCACGCTGCCCGAGTTCATGGGCAACCTCCGCCTGCGGTGAGCGCGGCGGGCGCAGGGACCTGCCTCCATGCCCGGCCGGGAGCCCCTTTGAATGAGCCTGGCTGCCGGGTCCCCAGGTTGGCTTGCGGGATGCTGCCGGCTGCCTTTCCAGGCACCTGCCCTCCCCTCTCTTCCCCTCCCTCTGGCCCCGAGCCGGGGGGAGACCTGTTCACCAGGAAGGGTACACCCACTTGTCCCGGGACCGGCGTGGTCGGGCGTCGCCCTTCCGATCCCAGCGTAGTGAGCGGCCAATGGCACTGCTCCTTGTCTGCCGTTGATTCAGGGATGCCATCCTGGGGGGGCTTGAGTTTGGATGAGTATTGTGGGGTTCTGGGATAAGCTGTCATATATGTATTTTCTCTTATCCCATCAACCTTTGTAGGGTTTATGACCGATGTGGGTGTCCCAACTTCGCACGTTTGTCTTGGGATAACAAAAAGGGGGGAAAAGGGACAAGCGTGAGGTCTGTTTGTAGTCTTTTAACTTCGTACAGAGCAGTCAGCTTCTATCAGCTCATTGAAACCAAGGCTGCCTCCTTTCCATCTACTTGTTGCTCTTCTAAGTTGAGTTCAGGTCAGAGGGCAGTGAGTGCCCCTTTCTGTTGATTAATGTACAAGAATGAGTCTGTTTGGGCAAGTGCTGAAGTGTACAGATGGTGTCATTGTATTTAATAGTCTTGGCACTTGTGTTTGTCTTCTCCAGTTAACTTTTGGGAGTTGTGTGTTTTTTAACTGTATTGGCTGTCCTGCACGTTTATCAACAGACCCTGCTCCAATGTTTGTGTGGCGCAGGGAAGCACTGTTTCACTTTGCACACAGCAGGAGTGGAGGCTTGAAGGACTAGGTCCTAGTTGCCCACAAGCTAGTGTGTGAGCCAGAATTAAAATAAGAGTTTCTGACTCCCAGTTTGGTGCCCCTACCCACAAACAGCACTGCTTTTCTGTGGATAAGCAGCACTAATCTAAAGCCCTACTCTGTCCAGTCTGATGCATTTCATTAATCTTAAACTCCAACTTCCTTCTGCCCACAACTTCAAGCAGCAGCAGAATGAAATGGACAGGACCTTAGCCATTATCCCATCCATTATTAAGTATTCAGCCATCAGGAGATGCTTGACTCACTTTTCTCTTCAAAGCATGGGGAGATGGTACCTGCCTCTTGCATAATAGTCCCTGGTCCTGTGATTTTTTGCATTCCTTTCTGTGTGGTGTCACAGTTTCAACAGGGGCGGTGGGAGAGTGCTTCTATCACAGATTAGCCAACAGCCTGGTAATTAGGGTGCTGTCTTGGAAAGTAGGACCTATGGGTGTGAATCCCTCCAGGCTGAGAGCCTAGAATTCAGGTCTTCTCTTCCTGGGTGTCATCCTCTAATGACAACATGATCTTATATAATAAGTTGGGCAGCACAACCTTGTGCATGTGGTGGTTTGTTTTTTTTAAGACATGGGAGATGGTTGTCCCTACCCAAAGAAAGTAATTTTTGTGATAAATAGGTTCCTCATAAGTGTGAGGGAGAGGATGGGAGTTCAGATATATCCCTCTCTTCTGCATTCCCTATTAGCTAATCTAGGCATTCCTCTGCTCGGCATGTAATTGGGCTTTAACTCTCTTCATTCACTGCATAGGAAACTTATACACCTCACCTGGACTTTGTAAATTCTGTTTCCAGAGCTAGATGTCTAAAAATTAGGCATGGCACTGGCAAGTATTACTTCACCTAGGCCCAGATCCACACAGTGATGTAAGTCTGCTGCTCTTGTCAGTTTATATAATTAGTTCTATGGCATTGGTGATGGAAGTCAGCGCTGTGAAGCTAAAGGTTCAGAGGCAGTGTATGATGTGGTTCTTCTTGCAGTTCAGATTTTGTGCATTAACCCTGACCATCATGACTATAAAATCACTTTTACACTAAAAAAAGAATCTTACTTTCAAAACACTGAATATATTCTAAGATTCAAAGTCACAGATTTTGAAAGTTAGGAAATGTTGGCTTACATGTTGCCTGTGCAACCTTGTTCATATGCATCAATGCAGTCTTTATTTACAAAACACATGGAGGTAAAATAATTGTAATTAAGCAGTTAGTTAGTTTCCTACAACTCTTGTTCTGAATTCCATAACTAAATTAAAGGCTGAAGAATTTATCTGAAACTTCAGAGTTACTTGCTTTAGATTCTGCTCTGTCTAATAAACTGTAGAAAACAAAATAGACATGGGCAATAAATAGCATTTATAAAGTAGGGGTGCACTGATAGAGAATTTTTGGGCCGATACCAATGACCAACTTTTAA
>NW_017728949.1:805728-816344 GCF_001723895.1 Crocodylus porosus
GCTGTGCCTTGGCTGTGCAGCGCTTGCCTCTGCCCCTGCCCCAACCCTAGCCCCAGCCCTGCTCCCTCCCTTACCGTTGGGGCCTCAATCTGTCCCCCATCCCCATCCCCATCCCCACACCCCTTTCCTCACAACAGACTTGCCAGCTGGACCGGGCTGCTCTCCATGCTGCTGGGCTGCACTCCTGGCTCCCTGCATGCTGCACTGCAGCTGCTTATGCAGGAGCCACCCCCCTGCATGGCTCAGTCCTGTGCCCTGCCCCAGCTCCACTCCCTCCCCCAACAACAAGCTTGCCAGCTGGACCGGGCTGCTCTCCATGCTGCTGGGCTGCACTCCTGGCTCCCTGCATGCTGCACTGCAGCTGCTTATGCACGGGGCATTTATCGGCCCCATCAGCCAAAAAAGCCGATTACTGATGCAGTCAATTTTCCTTCTGTTGGTGCTGATCTGATATGGCACCTCTATTATAAAGCTTTAACAAATTCAGCATGGAATGTTACAGGGTTATGGATCAAATGAATTAACTCAGGTTTTTACTGTACAGGCAGACTTTTTCATGTGTTGTAACTTGGGCAGGTGGCTTTGCCATGAGCTTGAATTTTATATGCTAATACAATGGAAACTGCCTGTGGCAGTTTGACCAGACAAGACTAAAATTAGAATTTAGAAGCTTAAACAAGTTAATTATCATTGAATGTCACTTTAAACTCTAACACCTTGCCCACATATACCTGAAGTCAGGCTGTCCATTTGACAAAAAGACTGTTGCAGACTAAGCTTTGAAAAAAAAAAAAATATGCAGGAAGTGATTTTGAACTATTCTAACATGACTGGAATTCCTCCAATAATGTAGGCTGTTTGGTGACTTTGATCAAAGATTTAAATGATGGTAAAATCTTTAGGTATGTTAATTGATTTATTAGGGTTTTTTTTTTTCCTTCTTGGTATAGATAACAGCCAGGTTCTTTAAGCACCACTTCTGTGATTTGTAGGCTTCATTATTTTGAAATGCACAAGGTTTTTCCTATCTGCATTTTGCTGTAGCCAAGTATAGTTTCCTGTTACAAACACTAGTGCTATCAGTTTTTCCGGCTGCAGTGCCCTCACTCACTAGCCTGGGACTTATCTATGCAAGGGCACTCAGGAAAACTCACCTGAATTAAGTAAAGATGATGATTAGTTACTGCATTAAGCCCTTGCTTGGATGCTCTTTTTCAGAATTAAAGTGACTTTTCAATTCAGTTTGGTTTGTTTTAGGTTCAGTATAAAGAATTCACACCTTTAGTTAGCTTGGCTTTATTTTCCTGAGCATTCTTGTAAAGGCAAACTGTTGATTTTAATTCCTGTGTGAATAAAGAAAATGGTTGAATTCAAGTCTTTGCCTGTCATTTGGAATTGGCATGCAAATGAGTTCTCTAGCTCAGCTTCCGAGTGAAAATGACACTCTTCTCAAGGTAGGGAATTTGTCTGAATATTTTTCAGTCAGAATAGTTTCATTCATCTGGTTTTGTTTTTTCTGGTTTTCACTTGATTCCTTCTGTGAAGCTCTGTTTAATACGATACTTGCCTGTGACAAGATTATCTAGTTATTACCAGACAGTGTACTCTTGGTGACTAGGCTTGGAAAATGATTCTCATTCTCTTCCATTCAGTTGTTCTGGTCTTAGGAAACAAATTGTTGGACAAAAGAGGAAACTTTATATGCTTTCCATTTAGCAAACCAACCTTGCCTCTTTGCAGAGGGATGCTGATCAATTGGAAAGTGAATCAGGCTTCTAGCAAATCATCTGATCAGACATTTCAAAGAAAACTTGTAGCCTTTCTTGCTACTCAAAATACGTTTTGATATTTTGCACCTCAGTCTCTGACATCCCACTGTAGATGTGCAAAAGACCCTGGACACCGCCCCCCCCCCCAACAAAACAAAACAAAAAACCCACAAACAAACAAACAAAAAACTGTCCAGTAGGCTGTTTGACTGCTGGATTTCATAGCCATGATGTCAGCAACAAACCATGTAAAGCTGTTTCGGTATCTGATTATTCCTTTCACTTGAGTTGCTGAAATCAGGGGTATCCAGGGTCTGCAGGGCTTCTTGTGAGCCAACTGGTGGCAGCTCATTGACAGGCTTTTTATGGGCAGCTGGTAGCAAGTTGTTATGTTCTGCAGCCCAGGGAGTGAATACCACTGCCTCTCTTCTCCCCCATCCCCTTTTCCCCTGATGCCAATTTTAGTTGCCAGTAATGATTAAAGACCTTGAATGGGGTGGTGGGCAAGAGGTGTGGGGGAGAGAGAGTGGAAGTGTCATTCGCACTCCTGAATTCCAGAGCCATGCCATCAAATCCTGCGAGTTGCAATTTAACCCTTGGCCTGTAGGCCACCAATTGGACAGCTCTGGTCTAAAATACAAATTATTTAACCTCTGTTTGCCATTTAAGTAACTAAGGCCTGATGCAATGTTTTGGCCTTCTGCCACTATATTAGCTCTTCAGCATAAAAACTGAGCATACTACCTTTTCTAAAGTAGAATGAATATATTCCTAAAAACTCTGCTAATGATCAGTAAATAATTACTTTTATATGAAAGGTACTGTATTGTCCAGGAATATTTGCCATATTACTTGGCAAAGACAATGCCTCAACTGGGGTTTTTTATCAGTTAAAATTTATATCAGTTAAAATAAACTATACACAAGACTGTCGGCATCTATCTTTATTTAGCTGTTAGTAAATAGTACATTAAATTGTACTACATGATAGCTTGCCCTCCTGTGGGCTTATAAATTCATAATGGGGATTTAGCTGTTACCTGATCATGCTATTTCATGGCACTTAGCAAGCTGTTATAGTTAAAAAGGAGTTAAACTGAACAGCTGAGACAGAAGCAGCATTTGTTGTTTGACAGGTTTTTAAAGTTATGCCAAGGATTCTGGCCTTTGTATGTATGTGTGTTCCATTGATAAATGTTGTATTTTATGTTGTCAGCACACTACAAACTTTTTTTTTTATGGGAGCCCTAGTTCATTCAGTGCACTGCTGAATACAAATGCAGTCAGTACTGATATTGCTCATGTCGCTGAAATACGGCATTTTGCAATTTTAGTTCCTGACCTTGCAACTCAAATATTTGCTTATGTGGTTCTTTTATATAAAAGTTTATATAAATTCATACTTAAGAGGACTCTTCTTTATCTGTCACAAGTGAAAGCCCTTGTGTGAATTTATGAAACAAGTTGGAAAATTTGTTTAGCTCAGTTGGTTGGAGTGTAGTGTTAATAAGACCAAGATTGCAGGCTCGATCCTGGTTGGACTAGATCAGGGTGAGCAATTATTTTGGGAGGGAGAGATATTTAGGCAGTTTTAGTGGGCTGTCAGGCTGTGTCGGCATCAGCCAGCACCCCCCTCCCCCCCCCCGCCCCCGGCTCTTGTGCTCCACCAGGCAGATAGGATGAGGTCACAGGTGGGCAGGGAGCGGGGTGGGCTGCAGGCAGGGATCAGGATTGTGGGATGGTGACAGTGAGGGCCTGGGGCCCAGAACAGAGTCATGATTTAGTACCTGCACATCCCTGCGCTGGGCACTGGTCTTAAGGGCAGGGGCATACGGGGGGTGGATCAAGGCTCTTTCCCAGCCTTGGCCCCACGCTCTGCAATCCTGTGGTCTCCATGGAGACTGGCTGGTATGCATGCAACCAGGTTGGGAGCAGTGGGCAGGGGTGGGATGAGGATTGGGATTGTGGGGCAGTGACGGTGTGGGAGTAGGACCCAGGCCCAGGGCAGAGCTGTGATGCATTCCCTGCACACCCCTGTCCACTGGTGCCCGTTGCAGGGGAACAGGGGAACAGACTGTGGCTCTATCCCAGGCCCCGGCCCCATGCTCTCACTGCCCCATGATCCTGAAACCTGGCCCTGTCCACCCATCTTGCTCCAGGGCATTGCTCCCCACCTGCCCACGGCCCCATCCCATCCTCCTGGCTGTGTGCCGTGCCTATGGGGTTCCAGTCTGTCTCTGTGGAAACCCCGTCCACCTGCCTCATCTGGTGCCCCTAGTGATGAGTGCGGGGTGGATGGGCCAGGGTGCCCAAGCAGTGGTGCCAGGTCTGGCAGTGGCAGCCAGAAAAAGCTGCCACGGGTGCTGTCAGGAAACAGTTTGACTGCTGTGCTACGCCTGGGAGCTGTGGACTGACCACATGAGCTATGGCCTGGACTGCTGCCTCTGCGCCTGGGCCAGGTGAGGCTGAGGGACCTGCCATGGGCCATACAAAATCTCTTGGTGGGCCAGATCCAGCCTGCAGGCTGTATTTTGCCCACTCCTGGATTAAATGATTTCTTGAGGTTCCTTCCAGCCTTACTTCTCTATGAAAAACCCTGAGATAGACATTATGTGTTTAAATAATATGAATACTGTTTACAGCCATAAGATGCTTGTTACTCTGTATAGAACATGTCTTAGATAAGAATACAAATTTAGCTCATACAGAACATAGAGAGAACACCTTTTTCTTAAATATTGAATTTGTATGTTCTTATAACATAAATCTTTTCTTTGTTCCTGTATAAAGCTAAGGCGCGACTGTTTTGTTTCCCTCTTATCTTTTGTCTGATTTCTCCAACGGTGAAACTAACAGATAGTTCAGAGTTGACTGTGCTCTAACCTTGGCTATCAGAAAGATACAAAGGGCCATCTGTGGAAGCTGCATTATCCTTCCAGCTGCTATACTTAGTTTCTTGGGAGTCTTTGCAAGAAAATATTTAGATAGCATATGTTTGTGGCCTGTGTTTCTTTTAAACTGGGATTAGATTGGAGATATTCTTTACTCAAGTAAATTGAAGGGGTGGGTTTGTTCAGAATTTACGCTTGGACTGGATTTACACTACTCCACAAACCTGGCTTTCTTCCAGGGTGTTTTTTTGTTTTGTTTTGTTTTTTTGATAAGGGTCATTAGCTGACCCAGCTGGGTTGTGCTGAATTTAGTTCCCAAGCGAGCCAGACGTGGGTGGAATTGAAGTCATACCAGCTTCAGTGCATCCAAGGTTGTTTCCCAAAGGATATCTTCAGTGGGAAAAAGACAAAGAGTCAAGTTTTGCTGTGTTAGCTTTTTAATATATGAATTTACCGTTGAAAGGTGTTGGATTAACAGCCTAATGTATCTGAACTTGGAGGGGGAGGGGTTTCATAGTATCTTAGTGCTTAGGATTGGAAGGGACCTAAACAGATCATCAGGTCCGACCCCTTGCCCCAGGCAGGGACAGTACTGTGGTCGTATCACCCCACCTAAATATCTGTCCAGCCTCCTCTTGAAGACCCCTAGGGTAGGAGAGAGTACCACCTCACTTGGGAGGCCATTCCAGAGCCTGATAGCCCTAACTGTAGAGTAATGTCTCCTGATGTCCAGCCTGACCCTTCTCTCTAACGATTTGTGACTGTTATTCCTAGTAACCCTGGGTACTGCCTGGGGGAACCGAGCCTCCCCCAGTTCCTGCTGGTTCCCCCTGGTGAGTTTGTAAATGACCACCAGATCCCCTCTCAGCTGTCTCTTGTGGAGGCTAAACATTTTCAGGCCCTTTAGCCTCTTTTCATAGGGCCTGGCCCACTGCTCCTTGACCATATGAGTGACCCTCCTCTGGACCCTCTCCATGCTGTCCACATCCCTCTTGAAGTGCAGCACCCAGAACTGGACGCAGTACTCCAACTGTGGCCTGACCAACGCTGCACAGAGGGGGAGGATCACCTCCCTGGACCTGCTTGTGATGCATCTGTAGATTCATGACAAGCTGCGGTTAGACTTACTGACCACTTCCTTGCATTGGCAGCTCATGTTCATCCTGGAGTCAGTGACTCCAAGATCCCTTTCTGCCATTGTTGACAAGAAGGGTGTTTCCCTGCCGATAGGTGTGTTGCTGGTTCCTTCTCCATAGATGCAGTATCTTGCATCTAGGGAGTTTATATAAAAACTGGTACTGATGTCGATCGCTGTGTTGTGAGCTTTCCAATGTACTTACCTTCTTATCTCCCTTGTTACTGTGATTAGTAATTATACTTTTAATGTAGACATCTCTTCAGTAGTTACTGATTTCACATGGATCATCAAACAGACATTCAAAGTTAATCTGTAGTTATTACTAGGTACCTAGTGTCTCCTAGCAGTTCATGGAGTTATGTAGCTCTCCAGGTAGATTTTAATTTTGGGTATTGGATTATGCAATACAATCTAAGCAGTTATTTTTATTTGTTTCTTAAATGTTTTAACAGACTTTTGTACTTTTTTTCCTTAAATAAAGAAATACTAATTCTTTAGTAAAAAGAAACTAGTGTAAATAGACACTTATTTTAATGACTTGCACTTCAACAGACATTGTGATCGTTACCTTATTCAGTTCTTTGGTGTATTTTGTCTTAAGTGGTGCCAGATTGCTTAGAAGTTGATTTACCTACTAAAGCCCCTGTGAAGAAGCATATATGGAATTTAAAAGTACTTTCATAATCAGTTTGTGTGTTTGTTTGTTTTTTAAGTTGAAACCACTCTCAGATACTTTTTGCCTCTAAAACTAGTATTCTGCTGCAGTTAAAATAATACTCTTGTACATAGGAGTTTTTTTTCTGGTAAATTTTTGACACGATACTGCCCAAGGTGCTTCAGTTTTAGTAAATGAAAGTGGCATTCCTGAGTCAGTGGCCAGATGAAAAAGATGGTATGAATGGTCATTTGAATTTGATCAACTGCATGGCTGAAGATGGGGCAGAAATCTCTTATGAGAAGTTTTAAATATACTGAAAAAAATACTAGATACAAATTTGAGCACTATTTGAATAATTCATGGTAGTTTAATGCTATTTTAAAAAATCTGAATGCTGTGAGTTTTGTGGTCTATTCTCTATGCTGTCCTGTTTAGCGAAGATGATCGTATTTGTTTATATTTAGCAGTTATTTGGCTAATGATTTGCTTTAAAAAATATGTATCACTTTTGTAGCACTCCTCATCAGTGTATCTTTAAAGCACTTCAGTAAGTGATAAGCATCATCGTTACTTTATAGGTGAGTAAGCTGAGGCAAAGGAAAGTGAAGTGACTTGGGTAAGTCACCCAGCAGCCATTGGCTCAGCTAGGTGTAGAACTGTATTTTCCTGAGTCCCAGTCTAGTGCTCGTGCTAGGTTGCCATACAGTCAAAATAAGTACTCCCTTCATGTATTTCTGTCTGTTGTGTCTTGGAGCACAAGTGTAATGTTTCAGGATGACTATGTAGCAGAGGAGGAGCTTCGGCAGCCAGTTTTTCTCTGATTTTTGAGGGAGGTAACTCTTCTTCACCCTTCCCTGGTTATAGCCATCCATCTATGCTACAATATAAAAATATCTTGGAAGGGACAGATTTATTTAGTACTGGTGAAGGTTGTATTAGGGCAGGGATAGTCGTTCTATGGCATGAGTGCCAGAAGTAGCATGGGCAGCCTGTGTGCACACAACAGATCACAGAAGGGAAAAGCAGTGCAATGGCAGATAGGGCAGGCAACAGAAGTCAGAACAGCAGGTCAGGCAAGGAGCACAGGGTAGGAAGCAGAAAGCAGAGCAGGAGGCTGGGGAGGGAGCAGAAGGCAAAGCAGCCAATTGAGCAGAGGGTGGGGTTTGGAGTAGCACTCAGAGGATGCTTGGCTAATTTGTGGTACGCGTGTCACAAAGGTTGGCTCTCACTATACTAGAACATGGCTCCCTGGTCCCAAAAATTGAAAATGTAGACCTACGATAAAATTGTATGGCATCCTTTTCCACTTCACATTGCCTACAATGTAGATGTATTGCATCAGATTTTCAGCTAAGTCTCAACCGTGCATCTGAGTGTTATCAAATGCAATCTAATACAGAATCTTTCAAGTTTTCTTAGGTGTGTTAACATGCACTAACTCACCAAATGAACAGTTTGTGTGAGAGTCAAGTGTGCTGATCTGTTAATAAAGGTTTTGTATAGGGAGAGCTTGAAGTAAATATGTACTGCCTTTTGCTGCTTCAAAGTGGAAACATGCCCAGTGGAATATTGGAATGGGTTAGTGATGGTGTCAAGAAATGCAGGAGAGCTTGACCTTCCTACTGGATGTTCAACTGGCAGGATGTGTCATGGACAAAACTCTTGGCTTACCAACAGAACTTTTTTATTTTGTAATATTTCTAATGCTAGCCTCCAACTAAAGCAGGGGGTGGGCAAAATGCGGCCCACTGGCTGAATGTGGCCTGCCAGGCCATTCTGTCCAGCCTGCGGGGCCCTTAAAAAATTTAGAAAATTAACATTTGTCTGCCTTTGGCTGCCTGTCATGCAGCCCTCGATGACTTGCCAAAACTCAGTAAGTGGCCCTCTGCCTGAAATAGTTACCTGCCCCTGAACTAAAGGCTTGTGTTGTATTCTGTGGCAAACTGATCAATCATCCAATCTGCGGGACAGATTCAGTCTTGGTTTAAGGAAGGATAATTCTGTGCAGCTAAAAACTATTCGTGGTTTTCTTTTGGTAGTAACTCATGCTAGCTTCAAGAGTTAGACTGACAAGAAGGTAGTGCCTAAGAGTAAGGAAATCTTACCTTTCACACAGACACAGCTCCTCTGTATCTATTCCTCTGTGTTAATGATACTGCTGTTTGCAAAGGGAGTTACCTTAGTGGTATTGTGCAATACAGTTCTACATTCAGTTATTTCCTTGTAGAGCCCATAAGGTGGAAATTCCCACTATACTCACAAGCAGGGGTGTCTTAGTAAAAATGTAATAGCAACTGAATTAACCTTAAGAGTGTACTAGGTTTCTTAATACCCACTTTTGATGTGCTTCAGTTGCATTAATGGCTAATGTTTTCTGTGCATTTATCTTAAGATAAGGACAGTAGTAATAACTGCAGTTAAAATATATACAGTTAGGTACCAGGTACTTTTTTCTAAAGCACATCAGTTTCTTTTGTCTGATACTTTCTGCACTAGTGTCTTCTGGTCAAAGAATTAATTCGTAATCTCTCAAAGCAACACTTTGTAAGAACAAATCCCTGTGTTTGTAGTGTGATTCACTAAAAAGGATTTTTAAAAATTATTTGCTAACTACTTCCACCAGTGTAAAGTCAGTACTTTCAAAGATGGGTTGAATTAAATCCTTGGGATTTAACCAACCTTTCAGAAAAGGACTAGAATTGTTTAAAATTGATTTTAGTTCTTGGCTAGAATGTCGAAAGAGAAACTTGGCTTTTTGGGGAGATTCTGTGTACATTCTTGCTAGTGAGATGTGTGTGTACCCTAGAAAGTGGAGATCATTTAGTCTGTGTATAGCAGAGGTGTCGAACTCCATCTGGCCCTGCAGGCTGGATGACTGGCAGGGGGCCAGTCCATGGGTTGGATTAGGTCCGTGGTCCCTCCTTCCAGATCCCCCTGTTCCCTGCCCCCTCCCCCCACATCCCCACATGCTAGATCCACTGTGTTCTGGCTGCTCTAGTAGGCACAATAGATCCTGAACCAGCTGGGCAGGCTTGGGTGAGGGCCGCACTACATGCAGCACCCATTCTGAGATCTGTGCTGCATATATTGACTCTCCCCTGCTCCAGCCAGTCCAGGACTGGTGCCTGCAGGTGCCATGTACAGCATGGGTTCTAGACTGCCAGGAGCAAGCATTGTGTACAGCGCATGTCCTGGATCAGCTGTGGCATATGGTGCAGATCCCAGAGTGGTTGGGATAGGCACCATGTGCAGCATGTAACTTGTGCCCTACCTGCAGGGCTGCTGCAGCATGTGGGTCAACTTGGACCCAGGGACAGGTCTGGGGGCCAGATAAAGGGCTTTGCAGGCTGGATCTGGCTCATGGGCCATATCTCTGATACCCCGATGCACAGGGTTATTTGCAGATGCAGAAACTGTTATAAAGGTGCACAAGGACCACTGGTTCAATGTTATCAGTTTTCTTTATTGTAAGGAATGGGAAGGAACAAGTACTGTTTGTGCCCCCTTGGGTTTTTGTTGTCAGGATAGTTACCATTTTTAGTAGTTCTAGAAAAGGAAGTTGGAATTCAGAATTTCAGGAGTCTTGTGCTGGACAGTCCATTTGAACAGCCTTTTTTTGGACCTAGTAAAATGATCATTTTGTAGGGTTTGGTCCCACAGTGGTTGGAGCATCTTGCTATGGCTTCAGAGTTGTGAGTATGAAGCCTGCTGAGGACTTGTGCTGAAAGCTACCACTAGTTGACCTAGCAGCAATTAGGGACGTGTTCACTTGGACTGGAATCGGTGATGGCCAGATGTGATGCTAGCGCAGGGATGTGCAAAATATAGCCTGCAGACTGGATCTGGCCTGCCAAGGGATTTATCTGGCCTACAGTGGGTCCCTCAGCCCCACCCAGTCCAGGTGCTAGGAGCAACGTGGGCCATGATGTATACAGGTGGTCCTGCTGCTCCTGGGCACACAGCAGGGCTGGAGCAGCAGTGGCTGGGCTTGGCTTCTCAGTAGCCCCAGTAGCAGCAGTTCCTTGTGGCTGCTGCTGCCAGACCCAGCTCTACTGCCTGGGCATCTGTCTGTCTGCCCCACATCCATCACTGGGGTGGTGGATAGAGTGGGCGGGCAGGGTCTCAGTGGAGACTGGCCCGGGACCTGCATGAGCAGGGTA
>NW_017728949.1:817148-819025 GCF_001723895.1 Crocodylus porosus
CTCCATATAATTTGTCCTCCCTCCATGCTTGCTTTATGTAGAGCATAAGTTAAAGATAATCAGTGACGTGTAGACAAGAATCTCTAAAAGGTCACTTAAAACCCCAGGGTGAAGACTTGTCATTTTGCTCACTGGACACAAGGGAACTTTTGTATCATCAGGGCAAGGAGCATGTGTGTGGGAGTTGGAGATGTTTAGTACCTTCTTGGTTGGTTGTTGAAACTGATTGAGGTAGAAGGAAACAAAGACAAGAAATTGAGCTTCAAGTGCAGATATAAGCCTGAAGAGAGAGACTTGAGGAGGTACTTTTTGGGTGAGGTCTACTTCTTGCACCTGTCTCAAGGGAGAACAGGCATCTGCTCCAGGATGGAGCATTGCGATCTTGGGCCAAGGACATGGAATACCTCTAATAAACAAACATGCTGTGTATTTAGGACTAGCTTCTTTTGGATCTGAAGGACTAAGCCTAGCTGGTTTGTCTGTTATGTGGTCCTTGTTGAAATACTTTTGGATACAAGAATAAAGGATTTAGATGCATGGTTTCCACAGCTGGCCAACCTGAAAAACGTGGCTTCCAGTATTTCCTGTGGGTAGGCATCTTACAAAAAGCTGTTGGAACCGTGGATGCAAACAAGCATCCTTGCAATTCATCAGTCACTTATGAAGAGCTGAGCTGAAGGGTAATCTTCAACTTGGTGTCTGTCTAGATTCATCTATTCTCAGTTCCTCTCCATGGAAGAACAGATAAAAACCACACTGAAGTGTCTGATGTAGCTCACCACTTTTTTCTTGTGTTTTATAGCTTTAGAGACTCAGATTCTTATGTAACTTAAAGATAGTTTGGCCCCTTGTATTTTCACTTTATCCCTCTAATATGGTGAATCAGCCTTTTTATATGCTGTTGATTTAATTCTTTCTATAAATGGCTTGTTTTAGTGAAGTGAATGGGCGTCTTACGTTTTATGTAACAGTTTTACGTTGGTGGGCATTGGGTCATAAAGGAGTCCTGTTTTGTCTTTAGCCAAAAGAATGGTAGCTCTGGTGAAGGAAGGGTAAAATGCAGAAAAATAAGATCTGGCTTTTCTGGAGACACTAAAATATCTATTGCCCCAGGCAGCAGAAATAATACATAGACTAACTCTGGATTTTATTCATGTTTCTGGTAACCAACATTCATACTTGATGAGCAAGCTCTTGCTTGTTGAACACATTAATCTACTGACCGTACTTTGGAATTTGATGGCTTGTTTGAGCATTCATCCCATTTTTTGAATGGTTTAATATGTACTGTGATGGGTAGTTTTACTTCCTGGAAGATATGCTCGGTATGAACTTTAACTGAAAACTGGTTCAGAGGAGAAGGGAAGGTTTTTTGCATTATTCTAAAGAAGCCAAGAAAAGCTGATAGATAAATTCAGTTGTCTTGTGTCAGCATTCACAGTGAATGCAATGAAAACTCCTTCCAGTCAGTCAAAATACAAGGATGAGGTTAAGGCAGATTCCAACTAGGTTGATGCCCTTTTCATAGGTAAAAAGATCACTGGAAAGGATATCTCTATTGGATAAATAGTAAACATGAGTGCAAAGGTCTGGTGTTTAAAATAAATTTCCTAGGGAGAGTAAAGTTTTCAGGATTTTTTGGAACTAGATAGCAGGTGGGCTTTGAGTTTCTTATCTATAGGTTGGGACCTATGTGAAGTGAGGTACAAGTTTGTGGCTCAGTGGTGCCTTTAATTTCACTCTTTGCCACATGCTCCCCCTGAACTGAGTGGCTGAGAGGCAAAAACCATGGCATGAATTGCCTCTTGGCCACTCAGCAGTCGGGGGGCATGCAGCAAAAATAGCATGATTCAGGGCACTGCTGTTCTGCAGTCTTT
>NW_017728949.1:819125-825329 GCF_001723895.1 Crocodylus porosus
TTTTTTTTTTTGTTTGTTTGTTTTTTTAACAGTCTGCTAGACAAGGACTATATTTCTAGTTTGTATAGGTTCTTGAAATGGCCTCAACTCTCTCTTCTGCATAAAGGAAGCCTAACTATTTAAAGGTGATCCAAGTTAGTTAGCGATCCTGTTCTGTGTTTATCAGGCTACAGTCTCTAATCCCGTTGGCCTATACTGT
Organism: Crocodylus porosus; assembly: GCF_001723895.1. Taxonomy (NCBI): domain Eukaryota; kingdom Metazoa; phylum Chordata; order Crocodylia; family Crocodylidae; genus Crocodylus; species Crocodylus porosus. The sequence goes on from NW_017728949.1 coordinate 819,325, forward strand.
TGGAACTTAAACAGTTTCTGGAATTAAAAGCTGCTGAAACTCTCAACTCTGACCCCATACCTCTGCACCTTTGCAACATGCTAGATCTGGGGTAGGCAACATTTTTTGGCTGGAGTGCCGAAAAATACCACAATGCCTATCTTAGAAGGTGTCGGAGTGCCAGCATGGCAGAAAAACAAGATGAGGGCAAGGGGTACATGGCAGAATGCCCTGCTTGTGCCCCACAGCCTGGGCTCTGGCTGCCAGCAGCTACCCCAGCTCTGGGTAGCTGCTAGATCCTGGGCTGCTCCCAGCAGGGCTTGCAGCATCCCAGCTGCCTGTTGGGAGCAGCCCGGGATCCCAGCTGGCAGCAGCTCAGTGGCAGAGCTTGCAGGCGCGCCTTGGAGCGGGCAGCGGGGGAGGGGCCTGAGGCAGTGCAGCCCTGGTCTCTCTCCCCCACTCCTGGTCTCTCCCCCACTCCTGGCACAGAGGTGATGAGCCCAGTGCAGCTGTTTGTAGCCAGCCCGGGCTCTGGGCAGGCTGCAGACAGCTGCGCCAGACTGCACAGCTCTAGCATCAGCTCTGTGCTGGCGGCGACTGCACGGGCACCTCAGGGGCCATGTCACAAGTTTTGCTTGTCCACAGCTTGATCTTGAAACTTGGCAGGCTTTGTGGCCTCAGCAGGGGCTACCAGCCCTGCAGTGTTCAACCCGCTGTGGTGTAACACAGATGTTACACAAGTTTTCTTTTGTGAATTTGGTGTGCAGTTCCCCCTGAACCCCTGCACTGATCATCTTGAAACTTACTAGGTTTTGTGCTGTCAGCAGAGGCTACCACCCCTGCAAAGTTCATCCAAATTAGACAAAAAAACAACAAAGTTATAGATATTTTATTGATTCCCCATTATACCCTATGACCGGATCTCTGAAGCAGCTCTGAAGCTTCGGAGCCACTTCAGCCAGTCCAGAGCTCCAGATCAGATCCCTGGCATCTGAGGTGGCTGGATCCGAAGCCAAATTGAATAGCTGCCTACTTGCACAGGCCTAGTTTATAGCCTTTAGACCTTCTTTTATGCAGGCATAGCAGTCAGGATAAATGACATAATTATTATTATTTTTTTTTATTGGTCTTTAGAAGGTATTGTGACCCTCATTGGTGTATCTTCTTTTCCATGCTTTTGCTACAGGGTTTTGAGCATCACATCCAGTAGCTTTTGTCTTTTTAAAACTAATTCAGGACCTGGCTACCTTGGACCAGGTCACTGCAGGCAATTGTGAGATCTACTGACTGCTTTCCATGTCTGCCCTTGCAGATCTCTTTCTTTCTCCATGTTTCTTTGGTGGATTAATTAGCTTCAAAACTGTTGAGCTGTATACTTGTTGCTTGGCTTAGTCATGTTTTGACTAGTCAATCTGAGTTTTCCAGGTGGCTGTTTTTTATATACCATAATCATCCAACTCTCACCCATGGCTCTTGCCTTGTTGCTGAGTTTTGGCTCCCCATTCTCATTGTCTTCACAGATGGAGTTGCCTACCTCTGCTTCCTTAACCTGGGCTGTTGGCCCTCTGTCATCTTATCCTGTTCTTCTTTCCTTCCCTGCCTATCCATGGTGATTTGTTTTGGGGTTTTTTGTTTAGTTGGGATTTTTTTGTTTTTAACTGTTGAGCTATCCAAGCTTTTAATTGCCTGTCTCTGACTTGCATCAACTTTTCCCACACACAAAGCAAGTGGTTTTTTGTTTTGATCTTTTTCTGGTAGAGTGTTCCCTTTGGCTACTTGATGTTTTTCAGCACTGCCTATCTGCTTTTTTGTTACTTTCTGTCAGTCAGTGCTGAAGTCTTCTATGGTAGGATCAGCCAGTCCCCTCTCTTTCCTGTCTCTCCTATTGACCATAGTTGTCAGTGTTCTTACCTGCTTCTTTTTCTTCTACCCTTGGTACCTTTACTGTCTCCCAAGTCCCACTTCTGTCTCCCCAATATCTGCTGCTTACATTCTTCCTCCCCTCCAGAGGAGTCTCTGGAGGTCCCAGGGACCCTGCTGCATCTCCTACTGCAAGGTTGTTTTCTCATCTAAATTCTTAAAACTTCTCTAGTAAAGTGACTCTGATTTTCATTCATCTGGAATCCCATATCCCCAGATAGCTACCTTTTGCTGTCCTTGACTCCTTACAAACATGAGCCTTTCTCACCTTTTCCCTCTCTTCCTACTATGCTTCACTTCTCCTTTGTCACAAGTTCTAGTATGCTTCATCTTTCTCCACTGTGGACTCCCTCCCATCCTCTTTCTTTTGCCTCCTTTCACCACTTTCCCTCTAACACTACAAGTATGCCTTAGCCTCGTCCATACTATAGCCCCTGCTTGTTTGTGTGTAATTTCCCCCTCTTGGCATCTCTATGTTCTTTATTGCACAATCAGCAATTGCTGTCTGGAGTCTCCAGTCCCACTTTTATCCTTTGTATTCTTAGACTTGGCAAAACCCAAAGTCAAATGACCTTGTTGGCTAATGCTCAGGACCAGGATGAGTCCTTTCTTCATCTGCTGGTCTGCAGCCTTTGCTTTTTGTAAAGTTGTGCTTCTTTCACCTTTTAAGTTAAATTGTTCTTATTTTACCTTTTGAGTGTCCTCTTCTTCTTGCTTCACTCCTTCAGTGTCACGTTTGGAGTGTCTCCCTTGATCCCTTGTGAATTTCTTTGGGATCCCATGAGGACCTGTGACCTGTCCTGGGTCCCCTCCTCTTTTCCTTTGATGGGACCACTCGGAGGTAGGGCATTTGCAAATGAAACCATTGTTGTTTTGGCAACTCAATTTTACCTCTTGGCTCCTGGCCCATCTCCTTCAGTCCAAAATAAAATCTGTGCAGGCACCCATGCTGTTTTGGACATATCAAGCTAGAGCTCTTTTAACCCTTTGCCCTACCTCCATTTGCAGTCACTGTGAACACTTCTTCTGTTCTCCCTGGTACTCAGGCCTGTAACTTGGATGTTTCTTTCTCAGCCTTTTTCTAGGTCTTTTTGAATGAAGATCTTAAATCTTGTATGGCATTTTAAGATCCAAGTCTTTCCTCTCCACCCACACATCTAAATCTTTTGCCAGACCCTCCCTACCTCTTCATTAAATCTCTGCTATTGCAACCACAATCCTGACAGATCTCCAACTTCTGCCACTTACATTCATTCAAACTGCTCCTTGTAGAACTCATTTTCCTGCCTTGTCATGGACTGCATTGCTTATGTCTTCTCATCTTTGCACTAGCTGCTCTTCCTCAAACTCTTTGTCTTTATTTTTCAGTACCTTCCTGCTTTACCCGTCATCACTTGCGTAATATTGAAATATTGGCATCTGGCACTGGTATGCAAAGTATGCCTCCTATCTTGACTGCATCTGCAGAGTTCTCCAATAAGCATTTTTTCTGTTTTGGGACTTTTTTTTTCCCCTTTTTCCCATGTTCCCTCTTTTACAGGAAGCTTCTTCCATGCAATGTCAACTAGTTAGTGCATGGTCCTCTAAATCCTTCGTCCTTGAGGCATATGAAAATGCCAGTGGGTAAGCAGCTGTCAGGTGCCTGTTGTCCTGATCTGCATGGTCTTTGTGTTTTTTCTTATCCTCTCCTGAATATATATACCCATTTTCTAATTTTTGTTTATACTTTGTTCTTGGCCAGGAAAGCTTCTAGTCTATTTTATGTTGGCTCAGAATTAACCATAATGGAACCCTGGCTTCAAAGGGTTACTACAGTATGAATAAAGAATAATGTATTATAGTAGGAGCATTTTTTGTCCCTGCTTATTCAAAAGAGTGCAGCCAGGTTCACATGGTAAACTGTATTCAGACTTGGTTACATTGTTCTGTGGAGCAAAATGTTTGGGTTAAAGCTTTTTAACAACACTCAGTGGTTTGCGCAATACAGTGATAGGTCCATAATGATAGTGCCCTTTAATTCCTTGTCAACATAGTATCTCTCTAAATTAGTCTCCAGATACTAGTATGTAGAATATTGTTTCCTGTTTGCATGTGTAATGTACATGTAAACAAGATGAATGCAATACTAACTTGAACATGGCTTATTTAAACAGAATTTTTGCTACTCATGTAAGCAAAAGGGAAAAAACCTTTCTCTGCCCTTCTATTCTGTAGCCACCCTAGCTTCCTTTGTTAGATAATGTCTATACTGCATTTTGATGTGAAAAATCTGGAACATCATCTACGGGACCTCTGGTAGATAACAGCCATCAAGTTGGGGAACCCAAGTAAAACAGCTTTGATCTTTTTAAGTTGCTACAATATATATAATGTATAAATGTTTACCAGTGTCTTTATAAATTTTAAAAGCAAATTCTTTTTAAGGAATGAAGTGTCCCTTGTGCATAGCAAACCAGACTTCTTTTCTGGACTATTGAGATTATAAATTGTGGTGTTCTAAACTTCTGAAGTTAGGAAATTGCTTCTTAAAATCTGCATTAGTGTGTTTGATACTTTACATTTCTTATTAAATCTGGGTGCTAAGGCTAATGGAAACCAACGAAGAGGTATGAAACAGTTCTGGATACAGTTTGTTTTGTTAGCAACTCAGAAGCCTGAACACAGGCAGTTTTGGCTGAACTTAGAAAAATCTCTGTAGCCCTGATGTTTGTGGAAAACTCATTCTTCTCAGTTGTGTTTTTTTTTTTTTTCTTCAATATTCTTGAAAGTAAGCTCTGTGCTATCAAGATCAACCAAATTATTTTACTTTTGCTTGCAAATGTGTAAGTAGTGCTGGTCTTAAGTTAGATGTAAACAGCTTCTTGGAACAGTAGCTATTAAACTTTGTTGAAAACTGCTTAGCAATGATGAAAAAATGTTATTTCCGAAAGGGTTCCTGTAGCACTGAGTCTCTTGCAAATGAAAGTCCAAATTTACCACAAAAATGTCCCTGTAACCTCTTGTAATTCAAAACATATTACTTGCTTCTCAAAAGCAAAGGCAAATTACCAGGGAGACATTCTAAAATAAGATCAAGGGGGAAGACATATTATTTTGTGGACAATGCTTCTTGATAGTAAAACTTGTTTGTAGTTTTTGTCTACATTGCAGCAAGAAAGGTCCTATAAAGTGGTGTTGCTATGCTCTGAAGTTTTTTACAAGTCATCAGGGTGCAGTAAATTGTCTGTGGGTATGCATGCATAAGTATCATAGACATTCTGTCAGTCAGTGCTGAAGTCTTCTATGGTAGGATCAGCCAGTCCCCTCTCTTTCCTGTCTTCTCCTATTGACCATAGTTGTCACTGTTCTTACCTGCTTCTTTTTCTTCTACCCTTGGTACCTTTTACTGTCTCCCAAGTCCCACTTCTGTCTCCCCATTATCCCCAAGGCCTGGAAGGGACCTTGGAAGATCATTGAGTCCAGCCCCCTGCCTAAAGGGCAGAAAGTCAGCTGGGGTCATAGGATCCAGCAAGATAAGCATCCAGGTTGCTCTTGAAGGAGTTCAATGTAGGTGCTTGAACCACCTCCGCTGGCAGGCTGTTGCAGACCTCGGGGGCTCGGACAGTAAAGAAATTCTTCCTTATGTCCAGTCTGAAATGGTCTTGCAGTAGTTTATGACCATTCGATCTCGTCATCCCTTGGGGCACTCTAGTGAACAATGTTCCCCCAGATACTGGTGAGCACCTCTGATAAACTTATAGGTGGCCATCAGATCACCCCTGAGCCTGCGTTTTTCCAGGCTGAAGAGCCCCATGGCTCTCAGCTTGTCATTTGTAGGTCTATTTTCCCAACCTCTGATCATGTGCGTGGCTCTCTGAAGTTTCTTGGAACAGCTTCTTGGAACAGTACTCTCTGGACTCTCTTAAGCTTCTCCACATCCTTTCTGAATTGTGGAGCCCAAAACTGGACACAGTACTCCAGCTGCAGCCTCATCAAGGCCGAGTACAAAGGGAGAATGATGTCCTGGGACTTGTTTGAGAAGCATCTATGGATGCAAGCCAGCCTTTTGGTTGCTTTACTAGCCCAGCATCGCATTGCAGGCTCATGTTCATCTTGTGGTCAATGAT
>NW_017728949.1:825950-828797 GCF_001723895.1 Crocodylus porosus
ATTTGATAGGTCGGCTTTTTCCTGGGTGTCAGTTGTCAGCTGTCCCATCTGGTTCAGCAGGGATCCAATGTTGCCCTTGCTTTTCCTCTGGCTCCCCACATATCTGATAAAGGACTTTTTATTGTTCTTGATGCTCGAAGCTAGTTGGAGTTCAGTTGCAGCCTTGGCTTTCCTGGTTTGCTCCCTGGAGGACTGGACCAGTGCAGAATATTTCTCCTTGGAAGTGAATCCCATCCTCCATCCTTTTGTAGGCCTTTCTTTTTTACCTCAGGAAGTCTGCTAGGTCCCTGGAGAGCTAGGGGGGTTGCTGTGCCCTTCTGCTTCCTTTCCTCCGAGATGGAATAGAATTAGCTTGTGCATTTGAGGATTGCTTCCTTGAGGAGCAACCACTCTTCCTGAACTCCCCTCTCCCAGGGGTTGTGGTCCCTTAGGGCCTCACTGACAAGCCACCTGAGCTTGTCAAATTCGGCTTTCTTGAAGTCAAGGACTTCCGTGTTGCTGACTGACTTGCCAGCTTTACAGTGGATGGTGAAGGTGATCAGCTCATAGTCACTGTCACCCAGTTTCCCAGCGATCACTAGGTCGCCAATTAAGTCATCCCCAGTAGCCAGTGCCAGGTCAAGCAGCGCTTTGCCTCTCATTGGCCCATAGACTTCTTGAGTCAGGTAGAGGTCATCCATGCATGATAGGAAGCTTTGTGTTTGCTTGGATTTTGCTGAGCAATCCTCCCACAAGATGTTCGGATAATTTTGAAGTCACCCATGACAACCATGGTCATGGAGCATGCAGCCTTGGCGAACTCCTGGTCAAGCTCTTGACTTTGGGTGGGAGGTCTGGAGTTAGACTCCCACCGTTGTGTCCCCTGTGCCATGTTCCCCACAGATTTTAACCCAGAGAGTCTCCAGTTGTCCTCCCTGGTTGCCAACATCAGCTTGCAGGGACGTGTAGCTTTTTTTAACATAGAGAGCTACACCCCTGCCCCTTTTATCTACATGATCCCTCCTGTACAAAGTACAGTCATCTATACCCTTGGCCCAGTTATTGGTGGAGTCCCACCAGGTCTCTGTTATCCATATGACGTCATAATTATTAGCGTTAAGCAGGAGGATGAGTTCTAAAAAGTGTATAATCCTTCTTTCTCTCTTCTACTATAACATGCTGTGTCTAGCCATACATAAGGAAAAAATTTTTAGTTTATCCCTTCTGTGGGAGAGAGCTTGATTTGTCTTTGCCTTTTGGGGGAGTGGTAATCTAATGGCTTTCAAGGATGCATTCTTATTAAGACTGACGTTTGCAGGTATCTCTTGACTGCTGGTAGAAGTTCAAAGAATTACTTATCTATTGTACCAAGTGGAAATCAGTTTGAAGAAGTGCCAAGGAGAGCTGTAGATCAGAATAAACATCCCTGAACATGGCCTAAAACAATACCTAGATTAAACGTGGTTGAAAAATTGAAGCACTGAACATAGAAAAATGTTGTTAAAATTAAAAATGTCTTGCCTTTTTTGCTGGCGTCTTCAAACTTTTGGACAGAAGACTTTTTATTTCTGATGAAGAAAAACATTTTTAAAAAGGTTTTTGTTTGTTTGGAATAATTGTCCACACAACTCTAGCAGAGATGGACCCTTTTCATTATGTTAGTACTGTAGTACTCCACTCTTGGAACACAAGCAAGTCAGAGCAGTGCATTAATTTGGCAGAGGAGAAAACCAGCATTCGTTAGCCAGCCTTCTTGATGGGTTAACCCCATTTCTTTGTTATGAAGGATGATACCATTTTCCTTGGGCAGAAGAATGGCACCTACAACATGCTGCTTCATAAACAGGGGTATGAAAGTCAGGAAAATGGTAGATGGGGTTGGGGGGGGTGGCCTACATGTGGTGTGATGCATGGAGAGAAATACTTGCATCTTCAATGCATTGTATGGATGTTGCCTCACCTGTTGGCAGAAGAGGAGGAAATAAGGAGGAATTACAATGCTGGAAGTTTTTAGGTTTCTTTTAAAATATCTGATTTTTTTTTTTTTTTTTTTTTCTTCTCTTTCTTTCCAGCTTCAGAGTCTATAGGACTCTTTCATCTAGGAACCAATCTAGCATCTGATGCCTGTAATAGGTACCAGTTTTGAAGCAGCAGTAGCAAAACTAGCACCCCCTGCCCTACTCCTTCTCCTTCTCCCCCCCCCAACACTTTTTTTTTTTTACCTCCCTCTCTTCAGTCTGTTTTCCTTCTTTCAGCAGTGATGCCAAACTAGCCAATTTATTGAAGCTGAAATTGTAGTTGTGGCAGCTGTCTGGACTCTTTTTAGTTCAGAAAAAAAAATGTTGTGGAAATATGCCGCTGTCTCCAGACCTTGACATCCCTTAGAAGGAAACATGCATTTTTACTAGATCAGCTTGCATTGGGTGGATAATTCAGTGTCTCTCCTCAAAGATCTTCTGCTAAAGCTCGCCCTACAGTTTAGCCATTTATTTCACTTGTTTTATTATGTGAACAGTAATTTGGATACTGTTTAACCTATATTGCTCATCAAGAGCAGATTTAGAACCATTTACCATGGGTAGAAACAGTTGACTTAGGGCCTTGGACCATGTGTCTGAATACTTTAGCTGTTGACTTGTTGATTGAATGTAATGTTTGCTCCTCTTAACTTTTTTTAGCCCTTTCTATTTTGCACCTGTTGTTGATAGAAAATGTAACAAATGAAGCAAAGTATTGCTTGAGAGAGTCCAGAGGAGAGCCATGCGCATGATCAGAGGTCAGGAAAACAGATCTTATGATGACAGGCTGAGAGCCATGGGACTCTAGCCTGGAAAAGCGCAGGCTCAGGGGTGATCTGATGGCCACCTA
>NW_017728949.1:828972-834379 GCF_001723895.1 Crocodylus porosus
ATTGAACACCTTCAAGAGTAAATTGGATGCTTATCTTGCTGGGATCCTATGACCCCAGCTGACTTCCTGCCCTTTGGGCAGGGGGCTGGACTCTGTGATCTCCCAAGGTCCCTTCCAGCCCTAATGTCTATGAAATCTATGAAATCTCAGTTGAATTTTAAAAGCAAACATCAGCCATTTGACTTCAGTTTTTAAAGGAAAAAATTTCATATGCATTCAAAACATGCTACATCATTGCAATCATATTCATTGGGCCAAAATAAATGTCAGGATAGAACAAATGTACAAATTCTTATGGGGGGGGGAAAATGAAGACTGAAATAGCAATAGACTGAAATAGTAACAGTGGATGACTACAAGATGTATGTGGATCAGAAGGAAAATCCTTCATAGCAGGAAATCGGCACTAATATGCAGTACTGATATGTCACCTAAAGACGTCAAGATCTATTGGTTGGGCCCCATATCATGAAATTTTAAAAGCAGCAAGACTCCTCCCACCCCACAGCCCTTGATGATCCCTTTTAAAATGTTTCTCTGCAATAAGTTAAAAAACCTCTTTAAATAAGCTGCTGTTGAGAAATCACATTACTCTAGGAGCAAGACTTTAAGAAAAATTCTAAGAAGTAAGACTTGTGATAAAGATTACTACATTTGGCAGAGCTGAGCACTTTTTTGTACCACAGTCTTGACAGAGAGGCTGTAATTAAAAACCTAGTTTACTCAATATTGATAGTCGTTTTGCTTTTTTATCTTGATTTGTTGTAGAGGAATTGGATGATAATTATGGTATTTACAGGGCCAGATTAATGCATAGGCAATCTAGGCACATGCCTAGGGCCCTAAGCTGCAGGGGGGTCCCCAGTCCTTCCTTCTCCCCTCTGCTGGCCTCACCACCATGGCAGTTGCTTCCTAGCCCTGCTCCCCTCAGAAGGCAGCACTGGGATGGGGAGGAGGGTCTTGACTTGGCCCAGGGGCCATGAGTTTGTTTGCCTAAGGTCCACTAAAGGTTAATCTACCCCTGGGTATTTAGGAGCTATAATAGCAAGGGGCTGTTTCAAGTTAATGAAGGATCATAGGGGATCACTTAGAAAACAGATACTTGCAGTATTCTGGAGTTGTATGCCGATCCTGAAGTTAATGGTGATAGCCGAACTTTGGATAACTAAATGATCCTTGGTGATCCACCATAGAGGTAATTGTTTATGTTGGTCAAGTCTTTGCCTAAGAAAGGGATCGAGTGTTTCAGTATGCTGAAAGAAAAAGATAGTGCTTTCTAAGTGAAATGGGTCACTAGCTTGACTTTGTGCATCATTTGTTAGTCTCCGTGCTGTTTTTATCAGGTGAGCCTTCAAGAAGCACCAGCACTCTCTCCTCACTTGCTCCTCCCTAGATTTGACTTAGCTCCCTAAAAAGTAGCTTGGCTGGGTACTAAGACTGGATGTTTTAGAATGTGCTTACAAGCCCTCCTCCCATAAATAACACAGTTCTGGGGGCCCATGCATGCCTACAGCTAGCTGCTTGAGACACCATTCTGTTTTGTGGATCTGGTGGAGCATCTCCTCCACATGCTTCCTTCACCTAGCACTGTAGCTAAGTGTGTTCCTATAGAAGAGTAGCCATTAGTAACGAATGCAGACTGGTACCACAGATGGTCCATAAGCTTTTTAAATGCAGTATAGACCTTTCTTGGTTTAAGCTTACCAATAACTAGGGCCCTACTGAAATTGTGACTTTGCAGATTTTTGTGACATCTGGCATTGCTTGCAAAACTCAATTGACTCCCAGAGGGAGCCAGCAGTTCTCAGGGTGCTGCGGCAGCCCACCTGGGTGGAGACTGGGGGAGTGGGGTCTGCTTGCTTGAAGAGCTGCCAGCAAGATGGCTACCATCCCTGCCCCTTGCTCTTTATTGGTCCTGCCTCCCTCCATCAATTGATGGTAAGCGGTGGGGGTGCATGACAGGGAGCCCTTGCAGCCAGTCAGTAGCAAGGGGTGTGGCCCCTTAGGCAATTAGAGGCATGGGGGGGTGGGGTGCCATGCTCTGCCCATGAAGTTGCTGCTGGGCCCTGCATTCTGCCTACAAAATGGTGGAGGACAGCCACCCCAAATTGGCAGGTCCCTACCAGTACCCCATGTTCAAATCCACAGCTGCAAAGTTCAGGACTGTTGGTCTCTTCTAACTTATCCCTATATGGCCTGGAGTACAAGTTAGATTTTGATATTGTGTTGCTAACATCTGTGCAAAACTGTATTGACTCATCTGTATTGACTCATTAGGATACTATGACCTTCCTGGCACCAAAACTGCTAGGCATTTCTATTTCTTTATAGAAGATTAAATTACCCTTACTCTTGCACATTGGTAGAGTAGATAACAGCACGAGAGGAACAGGTGTTGTTGGGGAGGAATTCTTCAAAGAGAAGATGTACTTTATCACAGCAATTTTCCTAGCCTTACAGTAAACAAGGAAGCATACCTTTTCTGGAACTACAAATTCTGCCATAATTTTTTTTTCCCTAGAACCAGGCTCCTCCTTCAGTGTGCTAGGACAAGCCATTTTTATAACACTTTAAACTCAGTGCTTCTTGGACCCTGAAGCTCTTATGAGAGAGTCTTCACTATTTGGAGCATGTCTACATGCCAGACTTGTGGTTTTTATTTTCTGGCATGGCTTGCATGTCACTGGCCTTTTATATCACTGGTTCTGTCCTCTTAGGATTTCACAAAGGCTATACTACCTAGCCAGAAACTTGCGGTTTTTTGCATAGCAACAGGAGGAATATGATTTGATTTGATTTTTTTTAAATCCTGGTACAAGGTCTTGTCTTCTGCTTTGCAGTTATTTTATATGGTTTGTCTTTCCTAGAGCCACCCGAGATCCTCTGCCTCCCCAGCCCTGCCAGGTGGTTCTCCAGCTATTGCCAGTCAGTATCTTACCTGTCTCGTATACCTAGTTACTCCTAGTAGTTTGGCTTCATCCTTCTAGGCTTATGTGGGAATAAGCTTTGTACCTTGTACCTCTTCATATTGGAAAGTTCAGATGGTGAAATGTTCATGTTACCTGTGTATTAAGAGGCAAATGAGGGCCTTGTTATACAGTAATTTTAGGTAGCTTCTGGAGCTTGTAACCCCTGGACTGGCTTCACGTAACACCTTTTAAATGGCTTAAAACACTTATTTGTTTTAAAGTTGTGCTGTGCCAGGACAGGATTACCTCCAATCTGCCTGATTTTTTGTTCCTGTTTTATTACTGCATGGCCACCTCCCACAGCTGGTCTGCCCAAGTTGAAGTCCTCTGGTATCCCAGGATGCAATGGGTGAGCGGAGACAGCAGGGCCAGACACGGCACCACAGCCCTGGAACACTCTGTGCCTGCGGTGCCTCCCCAACCAGCTTGCTGCTCTGAATGCCTGGGCTGGACTTGGGCCATGGTGCCTGTGGGGACCAGGTTGGTGCCTTATCCCTCCTGCTGACCCCATAGTTCAGCTTGTACCTAGTCCCCTGCTCCACTGCAGTGCATCCTTTGCCCAGTGCCTGCGCCTCCAGGACCTGGACAGGACCTGGCAGGGCTGGGCAGCTGGAGCAGGGAAGGGCTTGACAGCTGCCACATGGCAGCCCAAGCCTGGTTCCAATTTTACCCTAGGCTGTGCAGGGTCTGGCTGCTGGCTCCCCCTGCCTGGCTCACCTGTAATCAGCTGCAGTTGGCAGGCACCTGAAGCCCTGTAGGTGAATATTATGTAATAAGGTGGGATTCTGGTTCCACAATGTGTTTAATAGTGCCTGTTTTTGTTTTTTTCCCCTCTGATAAAATGGATAAGGGGCTCCAAGAGTGGGCGAGGGAACTTGCAATTATATAAGAAACAAGTTAAATGATTTCTAAATGGGTTTTCAGGAATTCACAAGTGATTTTATTTCTTCTGTGAATGTTAGGAAATTTTGTAAAAGTGAGTTTGTATTAACTTTGTGAAACCTCAGGTGCGTTTTGTTTACTTGTAGTTTTTCTTAATGTGTTTCATAGTGACAGCTTTTCCTAATAAAATGTTTTTAATATAAAAAAAAAAAAAAAAAAGCTCTGAGCTTGGAGCCTTATGCTGCCCTCCTGGGCTGGGGCTGCACAGAGCAGGTGAGGAGTCTGTGCTGCTCGTGGCTGTCTCCCAAGCCTGGTGGGGGTAGAAAGTCCTGTCTCTGAACCCTCTCTTCTCCCTTCCCTCCCACCGCAGCATGTTCCTAGGCCAGGACTAGGAGCTAAAAGCGGCTCTGGAGCTTGCTCACTCGCTTGCTCTGCTTGGGGCCATCCTTCCCTGAATATACTAGGGCACTGGGGATGCCCTTTCCAGCCCTGGTCAGGGTGTCCCTGGGTCCCTGCACGTGTTGGGGATTTCTCAGCCTCTCAGCAAAGTTTGCAGCACGCTAGAAGATCTAACCTCTGCTTCAGCCTGACGGCATCCCTGGCTCCTTGCATAGATGGAGGGTAGTAAAGGGAATTTCCTTCCCCATCACTGTGCTTGCTGCAGTCCTGGAGCTTATTCACTCTGCCTGTTGGGATCAGTGAGCCAGTCCTGCTCCTAGTCTTGCTTCTGCTCACCAAGCTTCTAGTGGCAAGTTGCAGCTGTGCAGGTGAAGGACAGTCAGAGCAGGTTTTTTGCTTTACCATGTGACTGCTCCACTAAGCTGAACAATGCTAAGCCAATTTAACACAGGAGTAGGCACTTACTTGACCCAGAGAGCCACTTGGGGAATTTTGATGAGGCTGTGGGCAGGCTGGAAGCAGCATCTGGGAGCAGGATGGGTAGGAGGGGCTAGGATCATGGGGCCATGACAGCTCAGGGCTTGGGACACGATGCACTCCTCACATGCCTCTTTGACAGGTGGTTCTATGGGCAGGGGTGTGTGGGGAGTGGATTGCAGCTCTGATCCAGGTCCCAGCTCCAGACTTGTCACCACCCTGCGATCCCAGGGTCTACATGGAAACCAGCCAGGACCTGCATGGGCAGGGTGCACAGCCAAGCGATTGGGAAGGTTCAGCAAGCAGGTCCAGTAGCGGGATGGGCGGGTGGGGCTGGCATCTTACGCTGGTGACAGTGTAGGACTGGAACCTGGGGCAGAGCCATGAACTGCTCGTCTTTATGCCTCTCCACAGAACTGGCACCTGTCACAAGGACGTTCAGGCAGCAGAACATGGTGCTGTCCCAGTCCCCGGCCCCATGCTGTCATCACTCTGCGATCCTGGTGGTGGTGCTGCCCATCTCTTCTGCTCCTGTACACTTGGCAGTGGGTGTGCGGTGGATGGGCCAGGGTACCCAGGCAGTAGGGCCAGGTTTGGCATTTGCAGCAGCCAGAAGGGGCTGCCACCAGAGCTGCTGGGAAATGGGTCCGGCTGTTGTGCCATTCCTGCCCTGTTGCGTA
>NW_017728949.1:834834-856094 GCF_001723895.1 Crocodylus porosus
CTAGTGAAGCAGTTTGGGCCTTCTTCCAAAGACATGACTCAATTGTCAGAATTATTATGTCCATTTATAGTAAGAAAATGCTAAGTCATAGTTGTTTTGGTGTCTACTGGGGCTACTTGACACTTCATTTAATAGCCACAAAATGTTAATTGCCAGCGTTTGCCTATACAGTGCCTAGAAATCCTTGACGATATGCCCATTAACTCTGGTTTTTGCTCTGCTTCCCTTTTTTTTTTTTGGCCTTGATTTTATAAAGGATATTATGATAAAAACATTGCAATGTGCACCAGAGTTAAGTGTTGTGTTATATTCCATCTGTCAGCAGTTCCTATCCTCTCCTCCTTCCCCCTCCAAATCCAGGAGAAGGCAGTGAGGTTGAATAAACCTACATTTAGACTGAGAAGCCAAGCAAGTATGGTCAGGCATGTATGTATATGCGCAGTTTAGTTTACAGTTTAAGTAGGAAGTCTAATGTTAATTAAAAGCTTCTAATATTTTTATCTTGTCCATGTATCGTAATTATTACATGGCCTCAGACTACCTTGGAAATAAGCTGTCTGCCACAAGATAGAGCAAATGAACCAGCTAACGCCTTGAGGAATTTTAAAACAAGTTTTTTTGAGAGAGATAAATATAGCAGAAAATGCAAGAAAGTGGAAATTTTATTGCATTTGGGCGTTACAGACAAAAAATGATTGGATGCAAGCCATGTTATTTCTCCATGTAACAGGGTAAAAAGTAACAGCAGTATCTCCATTTGAGAATGTAGTAGATAAAAGAAAAATATAGATCTTCTCTTGAGTAGGTCTGAGGCATGTGAGCCTAGACTTCATGGAAAAATGTTTTTGGAAAGGCCTAGATTTTTCACCAGAAGTCAGGCAGAAGGGGAAAAATGTAGACCTAATATATGACTGAATTAAAAGTGAGAGCATATCTTTGCAAATTTGGGAATTGTGTGAACCCTTCAATAAAGGTTGTTGGACATACATTTTCACATGGTATTGTATCAGGCTCATTCTACACAAGATAAAGGGAAACTTGAATTTTAACTCTTGACTGTTTTAGGGGGAGAAGTTTTGAATAGAGGAAAAAGTGACAAAACTGAAAGGGCTAAATGTACAAGAGAAAGGTGTATCCTTTGCCAAATAAGCCCATGTTTGATACTTATTAAGATGTGAAGTTAGGGCCTGTAAGGTGTCTTGCTGCAAATAGAAGCCTGAGACGAAAAGAACTGGGTGGAGCAAGTGAGTGGAGGAAGAGAGGTCAGAGGCAATTAAAGGTGGTTTTTAAATGTGGCAATAGTTGTGCTGCTATAGAAAACTATTCTGAATAAGGGCGAGCATGCTGAAGGTGTTACAAATGCAAATCATTTTGCCAAATGAGCAGTGCTAGAAAGGAATAGCTGCTGGGCAAGTTAATTTTAACAATTAAAGGAAAAAAAAAACCCAATTGCAATGTCTGTGTCAGGATATGCTCATTTCTAAGCCTTCTAAAGAGCAATGGAATGTTAATCTGCTCATTAATGATAAAACAAAAATGCGTTTTTAAAAATTTATCACGTTCTCCTGCATGTATCAGTGTGATGTTTCTAAAATTATGCAGTATTTTAAGGGACGAACCAGTTTGCAGCTGGAGTATTTGCCCAACATTCAAGAGAGAAATGGTGAAGTCTGGGGTAAATGAAGTTTTATATAGGGAATATTGGAATAAAGTGACCACACCAGCCTACAAGGCTGGATTGCAAAGATTTCTCAGCATGATTACTTACCTGGGTATGTTTATTCTTCATAGCGTCAATAAGTGTTTCTCTAGGACAGTTGTTAAGGGGGCGGGGGGAGTTGATTTTTGCCTCTGCCAAAGAACAAGGTAGCAATAGCAATATAAAGGTTTGAAAAAAATGTCTTACAAAGATGCCAGTGCTAAAGTTCTTTAATATCAAAGGACCGGTTACTGTGTTGTTGGATTCCAGTTCCACTACAGTAAGGGCTGGATTGCTACAGAAGGGGGCTCTTCAAGCTTATTGATCTAACTTCTGCTGATGCAACAGAACTGTGCTCAGAAAGAATAAAGATATGCTAGCTGCAGTGTGTGGCTCTTCTCTCTGACCTCAATAGAACTATGGGGAAACAGTTAGTTGTTAAAACAGGATCACAGGCCTCTTGAAGGTTTTCTTAAAATAGCTTTGTACAAAGCCCCATCAGTGATTCAGAAAGATAGTTGTTCACACTTCAGAAATATCAGTGGGAAGTTCTGTACTGACCAAAAAAAAAAAGTTAGCAACTGTTGATGCTTCACTCAGAGAAAGCTGATGCTGCAGTACATTTCATGATGTCCTGCTTGCCAATATCAGAATTAGAAACTTGTAGGAATTCCAAGAAGCTACTGCAAATAATATTGTTCTCCAAACCTTAAGGCAACCTGTTCTGCAAGGATAGCCAGATAAGATCTAAAGTACCAGAAGATATTTGTGCTTATGGGTCAGACAGTAAGTGTGCAAGGTTAGACTTCTTACTTTTAAAGATCACAGAACTGTAGTACTGGAAAATATCAGAAAAGATCATTATTGTTGTTAATGAGTCACTTGGGAGCACAGCTAAGTAAAGGGAGAGCCTGCAATGTTGTTTATTGGCCAGATATTGGATTGAGCTTAATTTTTTATTAGTTTAGCTTGTCTCATAGAGGCCTCAGACTCCTATCATTCCCAGGGGTCTTTGAGTATTAGTGCCAGCAAGGGCACCCCTTTTTTGTTTTGTTTGCTGTGTAAACTACTACTTATTGCTGCCTTCCAGAACATGGATTTTGTATTGTTTCCAGCCCAGTGGCCAGTTCGGTCACAATCTGACTTAATCTGTGGATCTGTACAGCAGCTGCACTCCTTTTAACACAGTGCAGCTGTCAAAGCCTAAGGATGAAATCTGAAAGAACAGGAAAGTGCTTTTAATCAAGGGAACTAGGATATATTTGCTGTGTTTCAAAGTTTTTCTATTAGGACAGTGTTTCCCAGTCTTTCAATACCCGGGCATACTTTTTTTTTTTTTTCTGCCTTAAAATTGGCAGCACACTTCACACTCTGGTCCATGGGCCACATCTGCTCTGTGAGCTGGATCCCATTGCAAGAGTTTTGTGGGACTAAGGCCCCATCCGGCCCATTTTTCATGGTAGTATAGTATGCCATGGCACACCTTTTGGGAATCGCCACAATTCTCATTATGGGAAAAGTCCTTTCCACCATGAAAACAAAATGACATTGGCAGCCTCTTCTACCTCCCATCCTTGCCAAAAGTCTGAAAAGAAAACTAACATAAAATACCAACCATGCTCTAAGCAAAGCTTCCACCCCCAAAATGGAGAAGTGTCGGGGTCTATATGAAGCCTACTAGGGATTTGAATTCTGCTGCAAAGTTTACACGGCATGTACTCGGACACTATGGTAAGGTGCCAAGTGTAAAACCCCTAAGAGAAGACCTAAAGGTTTGTGGGTAGGATTTTTCGTAATTGCTCTGTACATGGAGGTAAACCGATCCTTCCCTTTTTCCTATCATGATGCTATTATCTTTTCCCCTTGCAGACTACCATGTCTTGCTACTCTGGGATTGCATCTCCTATCTAGTTGGCTCTGTGTAAAGCATACGCCAGTGGCATTTATTTTCAGTAAAGGAGAAATCGTTCTTGAAACTGCTGCAGTTCCGAAAGACCCTTAGTGACCCTGAAGAGTCATTCTCTAAACTAGAGGCGCCAAACATATGACCTGCGAGTTGGCTGTGGCCCCCAGTGCTATTCTGTTGGCCTGCTTGGCTATCAGCAAGCTGCTAGATGTTGGGGGGTGGGGGTGTCCAGGGGGGAAGCATGGCCTGCCACAAGACTTGGAGCTTCTGGACCCGGGCAGACATGGCTATTGGGGCCAAGGGAGAGGATATGGCTATCTGTGCACATATCACCCTTGCTTCCCCCCTCCTCCCCCCTCCACCCCTCCAGACTATCATTACTGCTGTCAGCCCCATGGATCCAGCTTGGGAGGAGCTTACAGCAGGAGTAGGCAACCATTGGCACGGGTGCCAGAATGTGGCATGTGAAGGCATTTTGCTTGGCACATGCGCCTTGGGGCAGACAGTGGGCAAGGGGTCACCACCACACACAAGGATCAGGCCCCTCATAGCTCCTCCACTGTCTGCCCCGGCACATCAACATCTTACAAATCAAGGTTGTGGGTGTTCTTGGCACTCTGCCCAAAAATGTTGCCTACCTCTGGCCTAGAGGTCTGGATCTGGCTGGGGGAAAGTTTGACATCCCTAATCTAGATCAAGATCATGATGGTATATGTCATAATCTAAAGAGAATACTTGAAAAACTGCAGCTTTAAGTAGAAGTGTCCATAGCCTGGGTTAATATTATGGGGTCTTGACTGCTTCTGGAAAGGTCTAAGCCCTAAAAGAAATACCATAACTGCTTAAGCATGTAGAAAGCTTTCTTTTGTGGCTTCTACAAAAGGATGTCTGATAATAAACAGTTAAGATATGTATTTGGTTTTTCCCAATTTAAATTTCTTTTGTTGGGATGGGAGTGGCTGTTGACTTGGGCAATGGTTCTAGCTTTATGTCACTTGTTAAATGATGGGTCATGTTGCTGGTTTCACAATGGTTATGTCATAGGAGGGATTCTGCTTTTCAGCCCTATTATTACTAGACATACTCCACCCTTAAACTCCCATTTTTTTCCTTCTTGCCACTTGTGCATGGTTGGCACATGTGAATGTTATTGCTGAAAGTCTGAATGGCTTGTGTTTATTTAAGAATGCAGTGGGCTAAACCAGCTTTATCAAAGTAGTCCTCTTGGACAGATGTTGCAGTAAAGGACAACGACTAACCAGGGAAGAATCATAATTACGTGGCAGAGACTTCTTGTTAGGTGATGGAGATACTACATAAAAAATTGTGCTGCCTTTCAGTGCATTGTTCTAGCCTGAAGATTGCCTGCCATATTTTTTCATATTGTTGTGATCTTTTTAAATCCCTTCCCCCAAAACAAGTGCCTTTGCTTTTCAAAATTCCTTTACTCACAGCTGTGACTTTGTCATGAGTTGCGCTTTGTCCCTGTGGATAGATGGGGGGTAGTCTGAGTTCTGGAGGTGCTACCTGCCTGTTCCCTAGAATCTAATACGTGTGCTTATAGATGAAAGATGATCCGTTTAAAAACCCAAATATTTTAGTATAATTCAGATTCCAAGAGCCATGAGTTATCCTCTCATTCTTAAGTTATTTTTTTAATAGGAACTGTCATTGTATAAATTTGGTGAGTCACATTCTACTCTCAGTACTTCCTGCAGCCCCACTGAATTTGGTGAAGCTGCACAGGACTTGACTTTATAAGAGGAAGAATAAAACTTAAAATATAGAGTAAGTTTTTATTCACATGCTATTGCAGATATGTTTTGAAGACAAATGAAGAATGTTTTTAAACAGTGCCACTGGAGTTTGCTCATTCATTTGACAGGGTTTCCATATTGCTTTTTATATAATGTTTTAAAGGAAGTACAGCTACCAGAATAGGATTGGAACAAATTTTCAGATGAGGTGGGACTGTTCATCTTAAACTTTTTGAAAATTAGTAGTAAAGAGGACTAATAACTGTAAAGTGCTGCACTAACCTCTTGGATGTTAGTAACTTATATTCACCTATGTTAAATCAGGAAACACCCTGGTTGTACTTCATGTTGAATACTGGTTAAAAAAACTCTCTAGCTTTCTTAACAGGAGGGAACAACCTACATACGTAATATCTTTCTCCATGTTGTACCCTTTATCACCAAAAGGAGATCAGCTTTGTGATATAGAGCTTCTCTACATAACCTTGTTCAGTCCTGAGCATTCACTGAAAATCCCTGACTTTGTTGAAGCTGTGTGTGGGTATAGGAGAGTCTGTCTGGAACTTTTTGCCAAATCAGGCCTTAGACTTGTATGTACACTTCCCAAACATGGAGAAAAGGATTGCAACATCTGGTTAGATAAGATATTAATGAGACAGTTGACATGAAGGGAAGAATTGAAAATAGATGTAATACCGTTCAACGTTCTGGCTTATTGGCGCTCTACTGCTTGTCTTGTACTTTCCATTCACATGTGCTGGTTAAGTACTACAAATAAGAGGCAGATAAGGGTGGTGAGTGTGGAAGTACAGGCATAGTACCACTTTCTCCTATTTGGCCCATCCTTCTTCAAACAGTGGCGCTGTTAATCTAATACAGTCCATAATTCCATTGCTTATGTTTCTTGTGGCATTCACTAACTTTGGTTCAGATCTGTTTGATCAGAGTGATCACTCATCTAGGCTGATCTATCAAACTTACAACTTTTCTTCACAGCCTCTTCTGTTCATCCCCTTTCAGGGACCATCATGGGTGGGTCATGTTGCACCCACTTATGGCTGGGTCTAGTTACAGCTGCATGTAGAAATAATACACTAAATTAGATTAGGAGTAGAACTTTGGGGAGAGGCTTTTGTTCAAGTTATTACCTCCTTCCCAAAAAAGAATGGGAAGGTCTTGAACCAGTTTTGAACCTCTGGAAACTCCATTTCTTTAAACACCCCTGAAATGCTGGACAACAAACCTAGGGTCTCTTACCCTAGGACTGTTTTGGAGCTCTTTAATTAAAAGAAGCTTTTTTGACATTTGGCATTAGATTTCTGTACAGAAGGGGCTTGAAACACACTAGACAAGATTGCTGTCAGTAAGTGTGGCAGTAGCCCACCTTGGAGTCAGGGCACCTGTATCTATCTATATTAGGTCACCAAGTGATAGGAGGTAGCTATATAAAGCTATATAACATCCAAGCAAAGTTACCATATTAAATCCACCCACAGATCTAGTCTGTTACTGCATATTTCAGATTTGATCAGGTTGGCCCCTGGATCCTTTGTATTATCTCTAAAGCTCCATTTATTGTCCTTATTGCCATTGTTTTAACATTAGCTAGGGAAGGTAGTAATTTACAAGTATTTTATACAGCTGATTCTTAGACATCCTTAGCTTTGGGACAAGGGTCTATGTTCTGCTCTTTGCTCCAGCTGAAAGTCACTTCAGACAAACTGGCAACTTACAAGTATTGTTTCTCATATCTCACTCCCATTCAGCATGGCAAGATCACATACTTTTGCTGCATATGCTTAAACTAGATTACAGGAAATGTAGGAAAGCTTCCAATCAATTTGTAACAGATGGTGATAAGTTGGGTTATTGCTAGGCAATGTCTGTCCAGCTAGAACAGGCTTTAACATGAGCATTTAACTCGGGGGGGCAAAATACAGCCCACGGCCCGAATCCGGCCTGCAAGGCCATTCTATCTGACCCATGGGGCCCCTAAAAAAATTTTAGAAAATTTTAATATTGATCTGTCCTTGGTTCCTGGCAGGGGAAGCCTGGTGGGCTCCCGCAACAGCAGAGCCTGCCTAGCCCCACCCCCCCTAGCTGGAAGTCCCAGCAGGGTCTTCTAGCCTGGGACTATGTGGCTGCCCTGGCACAGGAAGCTCAGGTAAGTGGGGAAGGGTGAGGAAGGACCCTGGGCAGGGAAGGAGCCCAGGGAAAAGCAGTCCCTCACCCACCCCATGGACTGCGTTCCCTGCTGCAGTTGCTTGCCGCCCGCACAGGGCTGTCCTGAGCAGGCACAGGCAGCCCCATGCAGTCTGCAAGCAGCTGCAGCGCGGGGTACCAGCCACTTGCTGCACCAAGCAGTGTTTGCTGCTGCCCACTCAGAGCTCATGCACTGGGCAGCCCAGAGGCGGCAGTGGCAAACACTGCCTGGCATGACAAGCCGGGGGGCCGCTGCTGCTGCTGTGCGCAGCCCCAGTGGACAAGCTGGGAGCTGGCACAGGGCCCAGGCTGGCAGCAGGGACAGGTTACAAGCTGGTGCTGAGCACGAGAAAAGTGGCCCCTTGCCCGCCCTGCGGCCAGTGCTCCACGCTGCAGCCGCTCGCAGCCCGCATGGGGCTACCTGTGCCTGCTCAGCACAGTCCTGCATGGGCTGTGAGCAGCTGCAGCAGGGAGCATGGGCTACGGGGCAGGGGAGGGGCCACCTTTTTCCCACACTCAGCACCAGCTCCTCCCCTGCTGGGGAGCAGGGGTTGAGGCTGCATGCTGCCCCCCACCTGTACCACGGGTCTGCAGGCCACTGGGAGTGAGTGGGTCCATGGGGCCCACACTAGTGTCCGGGGTCAGTGCCAGCAGGGCCCAGAGCAGAGCAGCAGGGGTACAGGGTCCTGGCTGGCAGGGGCTCTATGGAGCTGGGCCAGCTCCCCCCTTCTCCCTGCTGGTGCAGCCCAGCCTGGCTCCACAGACCCCTGCCAGCCTGTGCCCTGCCCTTGGTCCCACAGGTGGTGGCCCTGAGGCACTGGTCCCAAGACATTGTAACATTGGTCCCAAGATGGTGACCAAGGGGCAGGGCTACCTATGTGGCTCTCAATAGTTTGTCAAAACTGGGTAAGCGTCCCTCCACCCGACATAATTGCCCGCCCCTGATTTTAACTGAACATCAAGATCTCGGAGTTTTTTGGTACACCTATTGGATGGGATCAGAAGGTTTTATAGTCTTCTGTTTACAACGCTTTTAAAGTCTCTTCTCAATGAATCATCTTGAGCCGGTGGAGAAATTAGTATTGGATGTGAAAATGTTTGTGTGCCCTTGTTTATCAGAACACTGCAGGGATAGATGGGGTCAACACATTCTTGTGGTACCGTCTGTACAAACATTGGATGGCTTTGACTTTTCAGAATTATGCAAATATTGTTGGAGACCTAACAAGTCCATCTCAGCTTTATTATATTATAGATGTATACTGCATTATTATATATAACTTATATCAAACCCCATACCTCCTACAGGACTTTCTGATCCTGTGTTGTGTATTGGAACAAGCTTGCTGTAAGTTTTGTAGTTACTTTTACTGTACTTGGCTTTACTTCCTCTGGAGCCTTACAAAGGGTATTTGTTGTTTTTCCATCTTGCCTTTTTTTTTTTTTAAATGGTTATAGGTTGTCCAGTGCCGACTGTGAAGGAAATGCTTATAATCCACCACAACTGCATAGGAGGGTCTGGCAGAACTGCATGTATATCTGTAAATTTTGGACTCTCCATTGAAATGTATGAGTTTGTCTTCTTCAGTTACTATAGTTGAAATACCTTGATTCTCATAGTATACAGTGAGGTCAAAACTCCTGCTAGCTTGTCTTGTTTTGTTTCATAGTCACAGCTAATAAGCTTCCTTTGCTGCTATTTGTGAGTTGCCTTGTATTTCTGAGCATCATCCCCTCCTAATGTCAGTCTGGATTTGCTGGCCAAATCTTATTACTTAGCAATTTCTGCAATGCATATGCAGAATGCATATGCATATGTGCTAAGCAACACTTTGCTTTGATGTTCTACTGAGCAGACCTCAAACCTGCCAGTGCTCACAATCTTCTTTCTCTCAACATTGCTGGTGTTATTGGTATGCTCAGATTTAAGTGTAATAATTGGAGCACTAATATGGGCCCCTTATTAGTATTCTTATCACTATATGGAGCAGCCCAGATGATTAGCCAGTCAAATTGAACCCTGTATGCACTAACAATTCCATTTTTCTGGCAAAGGAAGAATCACAACAATTGAAGAGATTCTGGAAATTACTATTCTGGAAACTCTTTTGTGGCAATCTTCTATGCTTGTTCCTAAAGAAGGGCCTTGCAAGGCTCTGAAGTGATCAGAAAAACAAAGTTCTAAGTGAATTGATTGTAGAGAAGAAACAAAATGGGTTAATTTACTGAAAATTGTAATAAACATCCTCAGGTGTGTTAATTGGGCTCTTTTCATAGTGAAGGGAGTTGGATTGAGGCTCAGGGATGGGAGGAAAAATATGATCATGAATTTTTAATCAAGTCTGTGGTGCTGGGTCACTCTTTAGTGGCTGAGAAACTGGATGGATGACACAATTCACTGGATTAGCAGAATGGTAATATTGAGGTCACTATAAACTTTTGGCCAGGAAACCAGAGTGACAAGTAGTTCATCACCATTCTAGAACCGTGATTCTAGGTGCCTTGAGATCCTTTCAAGGGTGCCACTGGGTGTTAATACTATTCAGTGTGCAAGCATGATTCACAAGACAAACCCAGAGGCATTCAGATAGGAATGGATAGTATTAAAAGCGTTTTGAGCTGTTGTGGTCTTTCTGTTCTTTGCAGCAGAAGAATTGGTCTGTTATTTTACTGTAGTAAAAAATGGAGTGAAAACTAAGAGTGGCATTTTCTGAAGGATGCCTTGAGCCTAAGGGGTGGGGGGGCCTGTTTAGTATAAAAAGGTTAAGAACCATTGTTCTGGAAGTTCTAATTGCCAAAAAGTGATGTAAAGAACTGCATTTGCAGCCCAAGGTAGTTCTAGTTGTTACTGAAATAGCATCCTCTAATAATTATGGCTCTTGCATAATTCTTGGACCATCATGGCCTACAACATCACTCTAAAACTATCATCCCTGATCATGAGTTACCTCTGTGATACTACAAAGCTGCGGGCATCATCCTTGCTCGATCTGTTTTCTGTTTTGTGTTCAAAGTCTACAGCCTTTTTCAAGTGGGAGCAGAAAATAATATTGAAACGTACTCTAAATTCAAGCAAAATGTTTTCTATCTTTCGTGGGAGAAATCTCTCAATATGCATCCCCCCACCTTTTTGGGGGGAGGGATGGGGGAATTTCACTTGTATATTCTGTGTGTGTATATATAGTCCCTCTAAATTGAAGAACCTTACTTTTTTGAGGGTGTTGCGTGGAGAATACTAAAAGATATCGAGTAGGTGAACAAAAAAAGGGTTAAAGCGGCCATTTATATTCTCCACCTGTTTAAACTTTTCTCTACCCAGTTAGCAGTCATTATACAATAAGTATACTCACTGCTGGTGGATTCGACTTCCTTTTTTATGGTGAACCACAGGAGTTTTGACCATGAGTTTACTTCAAAACAAAACAAAAATGGGGGAGAAGAATTTGTTCCCCTTCTGCATTTTTGTGACCTTTAGTTGAGACTTTGTAATTAAGAAAGGGAATTGGTGGGTGAAGTGGAGGTAGGGCACAGAATGACTGAACTGCATATTTCTTTGTATTAATTTGGTTTTCATTGAGTTAACATTGCTACTGTGTATTCATTAATGTTTTATGTAGGAATATTTCAATGAACTGTAATAGGACCAAGATGTGCATGTGAAGATGCTTATACACTTTAAGTGTCAAACTGCTTTAAAAAAGAGAACAAAGGACAAAGCAGCAAACCGGAAATACTTAAAATTTATGTCTTCCTGTAAGTAGCCACTGAATATTTAGGGGAGGGAAGGAGTCCACTTTCCTTTTCACAAAGGGTTGGCATTCTGTGAAAGGGCTGTGAATGGAGCATTTAAACACTTTATCTGTAATCTTGCACCATTCCATTATATCTAGAGACTCTACATGCATCTTTTTCAACTGAATGACTGTTCAACCAGTATTCAGATTTTAGAGAGAGATCTTAGTGTAGTACATGACATCTTGATCCCACAGATGCCTGCATATATATTTTAGCAGCTCCATTTTCTTTTACCTATGCAAGCAGGGAGTAGTAGTTTTTAGTAGAGCACTTAATGGAATATATTGAAGGTAAATGTGTTGCCTCTATAATAGAGCATATGCCATATGTGGTCATATGGTGCAAAATGATTTGTTGGTATGAATGGGGAAATGGGTTTGAGAGAGCAATTTCTTTGTTCGAAGAAAAAGCACTTTGGCTTCAGGACTTCCTCCCTGTCAAACTCCAAAGGCCTGCTGCAAACAGTGAAGGTGTTTTAAAGCTTCTCAAAGATGACAGGAATCTTTTTATATTGGAATGTGATAGCAGTCCATATGGTTAAATTGCCTATGAAATCTCCCATAATAGAAGATAGATTGTACATATGATACATGAGTATTCAGGCTGAGATTTCAATTGTGCTGCATCTCCTTAAAATCTCTGTGTTAAGTGGAAGGGGGTAGAATCTGTCAAGGAGAGAGAAATGAATGATGTGACTATTGGTAGGCTCTAAGCTTTCTAACTTAGAGGTAACCAGCACCAAGACTTTTTTTAAAAGACTTTCTGAGTTGCTCACAATTCATAAGGGGAGATTGAATAGAATTTCTCTTTTTCTCCTCCAGCTCCTTGCTTTATGAACCATCAGGCCTTCCCTTACCCATCTCATTGGAACCTAGCAGCAGAAGACATGTACTTAGACCAGAGGTAGCCAACCACAGGTGGCAGAGGCAGCCTATTCGTGGCATATGACGCATTGGTGAGGGAATAGAAAATATAGTGGCAGATAAAGTAAGAAGCAGAAAACCAAGTGGCAGGTTAAGCAAAGGAGCACTTCCTGGTAAAGGAAAGGGATCAGAATGTGCAATGCCACTTTGGCACACCTATCAAAGATAGCCCTCCACTGGCTTAGACTGCCCTTGAACATTGCTAAAGGAGTAGATTATAATGGGGAATCTTTGTTACTGAGGTCCAAAACTCCCTTTATTGAATCAACAAGTCTTCTAAATATCTACAGAATCTTTGTTTCTGGCAGTTTATGCAAAATCATATTATTTATGCAATTTTTAAACTCTTTCCTACTTTCAGCTGAGGTGAGCCTGGTGGGTAAACTCCCTCTGCTAGCATGAGTTACGAAGTTTCACTGATCTTCTGTTTTGTGCTATCATGATAATTCCCTTTTGCTGAAGCCTGGCATGACTCCTTTTTTCTGATTCTTTGTACTGTATTTAAAAGATCAAAGTGTGTTGGACACACAGTCTTTCTTTAACA
This sequence comes from Crocodylus porosus, assembly GCF_001723895.1. Classification (NCBI taxonomy): domain Eukaryota; kingdom Metazoa; phylum Chordata; order Crocodylia; family Crocodylidae; genus Crocodylus; species Crocodylus porosus. The sequence continues at coordinate 847,661 of NW_017728949.1, forward strand.
AGACCATGTTGCTTGCTGAGCTTTAAAAATACATGAGGGTGTGTGCGTGTGTTTTGTGGAGGGAAGTATTTTTAAGATCTATTTTTCCCTGATAGCATTGAGTCAGTTTTGCTAAGCTGGAAACATTCCTCCATTCTCCCCCCCCGCGTCTCTGCTATATTGTTAGTGAAGCCTGTGATAAAACCTTATTACTACAGATGACAGGTGGGATTTTATTTCCTGAATCCTATTTAGAGTCATGTAATCAATGACTGCTCAAAGAATAGGAAGAAACTTAAAAATATATACAACCTTTCTGGGCAGTTGTCATGAAAAATAAGGGTACTGTGGTACTGCTTAAGGGTCCAATTAGGAGTGGGTCTGTTGTGCTCAGTGTTTTAAAATATATTTCAGATCCCTGCCACAGAGGGTTGATTATGTAAAAGACCAAAATAAAGGAAGGATAGGAACTGGTGACTTATAATATGAAACCAAAAGAATAACCAGAGGCACAGCTTTTTTTAATTGAAGTAATTGATTTGAATCCAATCTATGGAATTCAAGAAAAATGAGGTATACTTGGATGATGTAGAATCACTGTAACTTATTGTACATCACCACTGTAAAGACTGATCATTTGACTAATCTGAGCTAGAAAATTAACACTAATTGTGATGAGTCAGTTCAAATAATGGCTTTCTAAATTTGTTTTAAATGATTTCTAAAAACTTTTAACTTAAATTGGGTTGAGGGTTTGTGAAGCAACATGTAAATCCTGAGTGTTTTATGTAAATGGGTTGGGTTATTTAAACATTTTTAAACTCAATTTTTACTTTCGCTGCTGCTAGTGTTTGTTTGTTTTTTTTAATTATTTTTGCTTGGCAGTTTAATACAGTTTACATTTTTTTTAAATGTGTCACTTTTTATGGTTGGTTTGAATGATGGATAAATCAGGGGCATGAATAAAATGATTGTGCTTCTGTCTGTCAGGCCCTTTCTTTCAGAATTTAAAGGTGAAGTACTGTTAAAAATTTGACTTTCAATGCAAATACAGTCTTGAATCTGTGTTTGATTATTATTATTATTTCACTCTGAGGCCTTATAATGATAGTGACTCCTAATTAAAAATTAAATGAGTAAGAAATGCATGAAAACAAGGCCCAAAATAGAAAATGGGAAGTGCCATGCAAGTCAACTACAACAAGGCTAATATTTGTACTTTATTTTGTACTAGCAGATAGCTGTGTTTAGGCTGAAGTCAGGTAAAAGGCAGGGTGGATTCGCAGCATCCACATATATACATGTATATATGCTTGTGCTATGTATGCTTGTGCTTATGCTATGTATATATGCTTGTGCTATATATATGTGTACGTGCATATATAGCTTAAGCTAAATATACACATAGCGCAGATTTTCATGGGCATGAGCTCTCTTCCCCAGGTTCTGTGAATCCACCCTGCCTTTTACCTGACTCATATATATGAGCATATATCATATATCCACAGCAGTGGATGCCAGATAAGCATATACAGATATGCATAATCTAGGGAGACCATTACTTGTTCACTAAGATCACAGGACTCCCTACTAAGTATCACTCGCTTTGTTTTTAGGGAGTGGGATGTATAAAAATGCATCATAGAAACTGTCCAATCCCTGTATTTTTAGGGCAGTGGGTTCTTACTGTATGTATATTATATCACAAGCTTTTGTGGGCTAGAGCTCACTTCATCTGATGCTGTAAATCTACCCTGCCTCTTAGAAATGTGCGTGTGTGCTTTCTCACTTGCTGTAGATATAAAATACACATTGTGTGAATGTAGAGAGAAAGAAGCTAACTAAAGTAGATGCGTATCTCTACTTTTATATGTGGTGCAAATCTGTTCTGCCTTTATTTTCTACCATGCAAAATATGAGCAGGCTTCCTATCTTTTCTTGCATGCTAAAAGACTTGTTGGCCTTACATTCTCTGCTTTTGGCTCCTCATTCCCTCCTTGAGGTCATAATCCTCTGTTTGTGATATTATAATCTCTTTCACAGCACCCGGCTGTGAGGTCAGGTTTATTACTTTGAATGAAAACAAACTACTCTAGCTCTAGTGAAAAGGCAAAATGAATAAAAGAAATTCATACTCCAGAATTATTCCTAAAACAGAGCTTTCTATAAGGCATTAGTAGCTTTTCATTGGAAAAACAAAAATCTTGGACTCAGTTATTTACTGGGCCTCTCTTTTTAACACTGATACTCGATTGTGAACCCTCTCTTAGCTTTATGTTCTAGAATAGCTGCTTTTGAAATATTGCTAATGCTGTAGACAAGAAACGGATGGTGTGAAATTTTCCTTGAAATAGTCTTGTTGCCTGAACAACTTTTTCCCTACTGATAGTATGCAGCATTTTCAAAAGGCTGGAAAGCTTTCTTTGAGAGAGGTGTGTGCCACTGGGGTGTTCAGCAGTATTCCATGAAAGGGGAAAAGCTGCTGCATGTATGTTGAGCACTAGTATTTGCTGCTCTGCAAGTTGATCATTTAGCAGGCATATTCTGGTGAACCGTATTTGCTTTTTGGTTCGCTTTTTTTTTTTTTTTTTTTTTTTTTTTAATCCTTTTATGCAGTGCCTGTGAGACTCTATCTTTTTTTCTTCTCTGAGCCAGACTTCAATAAGCAGTATCTGCCCTTCAGGAAAATGTTGGTGGTACTCTGTAGAATGGCTTGCAATGAGCAGTGCATCTTAATATGCTCTTTACCTGGAATTTTGGCGTTGCACTGGGATATTTTAAAATAGTGCTCTTCTGTAGCCAATGAGAGCTTGTGGTTTTGGCTTTTGGGTCTTTGCCTAGTATAAAACACAATTGCAATTTTAATTTTTAAGCTATTCTGTAATGTCTAGTCTCTCATGACTGAAAATAGAGCTGTAAATTTTCCTGCTTTGCTGTAAAAGGACATCGTTCTATGCATTCCTGCCTACATGAGCTGTAATGGATGATCACTGCTACAGGCAGACTAATATTGTGTTGGCAATGATATTTGAAAAGCCCTAAGTGGGCACAAAAATAGGCTGGTGGAGCACCATGTTGTTTGGTTTGAAGCAGCTTAAAGGACATGCATTTAATTTTGGAGTGCCACTTACGAAACATCTAAGCCTTTTGGTATGGTCACAAGAGAATACCTTCCATATTCTACCATGATTCTTGGGTGTGTTTTCAGTTAGATTCGATCTAGCATCCAAAAGCCCTGATTCCAAACAATGCTGTATTCAGGAGTTTCCAGCAATGTCCACACATCAGCACTGGGCGTGCATTTAACAAATGCAGAGTATTTCTTTTTAGCAGAACAATGGATCATCTGAGCATCAGTAACTCATGGCCAGCTGACAGTAAAAGGAGTCTCTGAACATTTACAAAGAAAAATCTGTCTTGACGTTGTGCCCCTACCTTGGCATTTGAGGGTAGCATTAACAAACAGGTTTTGTTCAACTAAACACACAGTAGTTTGGCATTCTAATACATGTACAACCTAATATACATTACTTAGGAGGGTGATATACTACATTTTTAATAAATAAATGCTATTGATCTTGCTGGTTAGTGTTACCATATGCCCAGTAATAAAAAAAAAAAAAAAAAAGACCCCTGTTGTGGGTGGGGGTGGGGCGGGGGGGAGCGTGGAAGGTAGTGGCATACAATTTGTAGGGGGACAGTGATATACCAGAACCCTGCCCCTGCATATTCCATTGCCCCTCACTCCCAAGTCACAGCTTCCCCCCTGCCCCAACAACTGCAGTTCTGCTGGTGCCCCTCACTCCTGTCTTGCAGCCTCCTGGTGCTGCCAGTACCCCCCAGTCCTGCCAGTGGCCCCTCACTCCTGACCCACAGCTTTCTGGACCCCACAGCCCTGCAATATCTCCCAGCTACCCCTTCCCTGCAAGCTGTGCCTGAAAGGCCCCTCCACCCCCTTCCCACATTGGAGGGGCAGGTACCTCCCCCCTGCCCTGCTGCACCCCAGTGTCTGGACATCTTCCCTCTTCTGCACTGGCCTCTCCTACACATGTCTCTCTCGTCACTCCCCCACCATCCCCAAACCCTGGCCCCCCAATCCCCGCTCCCTGTAGATTTACGTGCATCCAGGTGCCAGGGCTGTTCCCAACAACCTACATGGCTGCATCCTGGCCAGCATGCAACACGCACATGACACCCCCCTGCCTTACCCTCCCTGCAGCTTCTTGCTAGGGTGAGCCAGGAAGTGCCAGGAAACGCATTGATGCTGAGCAAACTAAAATCCCAGACATTTGATGATATTTAAAAAAACTGCCTGGACAGAGATCGGAGGATCCAAAAAGAGGATAGGCCTGGGAAAACGTGGGTGTATGGTAACCCTAGTGTTAGTACAACAATCGTTATGTCTTCTGAACCTGTTCCTTTCTACAGGGGTACTAGTAAATGTCATCAGCAATAAAGCAGATAACTTTTCCTTCTCCTAACTGTATTGAAGGGGGCAGAGTGAAAGGGGAATTAAAAATGGTGCTTCAGTTTCTTATGCACATGGATCATAGTTTCATAGGGCTTAGCGTTGGAAGGAACCTAAACAGATCATCAAGTCTGACTCCCTGCCCTGGGCAACAACAGGTGCAGTGGTGATATCACCCCAGCCATATTGGATCATCTCAGCCAAATATCTGTCCAGCCTCCTCTTGAAGACTCGCAAGGTAGGAGAGAGTACCACCTCAGTTGGGAGCCCATTCCAGAGCCTGGCAGCCCTAACTGTAAAGTAATGTCTCCTCATGTCCAGCTTGAACCTTCTCTCTAACAACTTGTGGCTGTTATTCCTAGTAACCCTGGGTGGTGCCTGGGAGGAACAGAGCCTCACCCAATTCCCACTGATCCCCCTGGTGAGTTTTTGTAAATGGCTGCACGATCCCCTCTCAACCTTCTCCTGTGGAGACTGAATAGGTTCAGGCCCTTTAACCTCTCTTCATAGGGCCTGCCCTGCTGCCCCTTGACCATGCAGGTGGCCCTCCTCTGGACCCTCTCAATGCTAGCCACATCCCTCCTTGAAGTGCGGTGCCCAGAACTGGATGCAGTACTCCAACTGTGGCCTGACCAGTGCCGCATAGAGAGGGAGCATCACCTCCTTGGACCTGCTTGTGATGCATTTGTAGATACGTGATAAGGTGCGGTTAGACTTACTGACCACTTCCTTGCATTGGTGGCTTAAGTTTATCCTGGAGTCAGCAATGACTCCAAGACCCCTTTCTGCCACTGTGTTGACAAGAAGGGTGTTTCCCTGCCGATAGGTGTGTTGCTGGTTCCTTCTCCCTGGATGCAGCACCTTGCGCTTGTCTGTGTTGAATTCCATCCTATTTTCATCCGCCCACCTCTGTAACTTGTCTGGATCTAGCTGGATTCTGCCCCTCCCCTCCAGCGTGCCCACCTCACCCCACAACCTGGAGTCATCAGCGAATTTGGACAGTGCGTTTTCCACACCCACATCTAGATCGCCGATAAAGATGTTGAACAGTACAGGCTGCAGGACCAAGCCTTGGGGGACTCCACTGCCCACATTCCTCCAGGTCAAAAATGACCTATCCACCACCACTCTCTGGGTGCAACCATCTAGCCAATTTGCCACCTGTCTGACTGTGTAGGCATCAATGCTGCACTCACCTAGTTTTTTTAAGAGAGTGTGGTGGGAAACCGTGTCAAAAGCCTTCTTAAAGTCCAGGAATACAACATCCACCCTGACACCCTCATCCAGGGACTTTGTGACCTGATCATAAAAAGAAACCAGGTTAGTCAGGCAGGACCTGCCCTCAGTGAACCCATGTTGATTGCCCCTGAGCATTACCTCCCCTGCTGGGCCCTTGCAGATGTGCTCCTTGATTTACTTTCTCAAAAGTTTTCCCAAGGACCGAGGTAAGACTGACTGGCCTATAATTTTCTGGGTCCTCCCTCCTCCCCTTTTTGTAAATAGGGACCACATTGGCCCTTTTCCAATCCTCTGGTACCTGGCCAGTGCCCCACGAGTGCCCATAGAGCTGTGCTAGAGGCCCAGCTATGACCCCTGCCAATTCCCTCAGCACCCTCAGGTGAAGAGCATCTGGACCTATTGATTTAAATACATCCAACCCCTCCAAAAGTTCCCTAACTAGGTCATCCCTGACCCTAGGCATGGTGGTGCTGCCCCTGGGTCTGTCTGCAGTTCTAGTGGGGAAGATGTCTCGGTCTCTGTTCAGGAATATGGAGGCAAAGAATTCATTAAAGAGGTCAGCTTTTTTGTTTGCCACAATCACCAGATTACCAAACCTGCCCTGTAGGGGCCCCATGTTACCTGGTGTCGCCTTCTTACTCCCTTTTGTATTTGAAAAAGGACTTTTTATTATCCTTAATTCTGGTCACTAGCCCTAGCTCCATCTCTGCCTTGGCCTTCCTAGCAGCCTCCTTGCAGTCCTGAGCAACAGAGGTGTAATCCTGCTTGGTGATAGCCCCTTGCTTCCACTGTTTGTACGCCTCCTTTTTTTTGCCCTCAGGCATCCCTGGATGCCTTTTCTGAGCCATGGGGGCTTCTTAGTACTCCTGCCCCCCTTGGTGCGCATTGGGACTGACTTCCTTTGAGCTCAGAGGATCGTCTCCTTGAGGAACAGCCACCCGTCTTGGACCCCCATCTCATTGAAGCTCCGAGACCCCAATGCCTCTTATACCAGCCTTCTTAGCTTACAGAAATCAGCCCTCCTGAAGTCAAGGACCTCAAGGACCTCTGCCTTGCTGCTTGCTTTCACCACCCTGTGCTGGATAGTAAATTCCAGCAGGCAATGATCACTGTCACCCAGGTTGTTAAGTACCTGCAGACCCCTCACCGGGTTGTTGCCTGTGGCAAGGACCAAGTCCAGCAAGGCATTTCCCCTGGTGGGACCATACACCCCCTGGGTTAGGTGGAGGTACTGAATCCCAGCTAGGAACCTACATGAGCAGTCGGACCTGGCTGACTGCTTCTCCCAGCAGATGTCTGGGTAGTTTAGGTCGCCCATGACAACCACATCCCTTGTCCTTACAGCCTCCGGGAGCTGACCTGAGAATTCCAGGTCCAGCTCATCCCCCTGGTGAGACGGTCTGTAGTAGATGCCCACTAACAAGTCCCTTTCCCCACGCCCCCCTTGCATTCTTACCCAGAGCACCTCATTTTGCCCCTCCTCCGACCCCATCCTGATCGTTGAGGACAAGTATTGCTCTTTGACGTATAGTGCTGTACCCCCCCCCCGCCTCTTTTCCCTGCTCTGTCCCTCCTGTACAGCCTGTATCCCTGGATGTCCGCTGCCCAGTTGTGGGTAGAATTCCACCAGGTTTCCGTGAGCCCCACTAGGTCTGGGTTTTTGCTAGGTAGCAGGAGGGCGAGCTCTTCCTGCGTATTCCCCATGCTTTGAGCACTTGTGTAGAGGCATTTGAGGCCTCCTGTAGGTGCCCATGCTGCCCCCTTGTTCCTAAGTCTGCCCTGGTCCCTGTCACTTACCTGGTTATTACCTGTGCTCATCACTTGGCTTGACAGCGAAGTGTCCTCATGTTCCTCTGCGTCCCCATCCCCCAGCGAACCTAGTTTAAAGCTTGCTGTACAAAATCAGCCAGCCTGGAAGAAAAAATGTGCTTACCTTCTGGGGAGAGGTGAAGCCCATCCTGCCTGAGCAAGTCCTCTGTGCAGAAATACAGGTCATGGTCCAAGAACCCAAGGATCGTTCCAGTTCTGCTCAGTTGACACTTCTGAGTTAGTGGCAGCATGTTATTGCTACTGCAGTTTTTCTGGGAGGATGACTTGTTGTTGAGGAATGCAGGTTGAGCCAGTCCTTGTACTATGGGGCTGTGGCTGCCACTTGAAGTTTTTAGGCTTCAGTGATCCAAAGATTAGAAATCAAAACCCATATCTCCTGCATGATGTGGAGTTCTGCCAAGCTGCTGACCTGGCCTGGCTTGACTTGTATTTTGTCTCTGAATTTACTGGTAAAGATATTCAAATCCACTGGCTTATCCCCTGGTAATGAAGTGTGGACACCTGTTGAGGTCCATTTAAACTCAGTACAGGAGAGATATAGAGACCTGTAGCTAATCATGGAGTTGATCCACACAACCTAGAAAAGACAGGGAGTGACTAGAAGAGAGCAGTTCCCTACCTCCACACTTGGAGGAGAGGCATCCTGTGTACCTATTCTATTTCAAAGCAAAATGATGAGTGTGGGTGGAAAAACCTAGGTTACTTTTTAATCTTTGCTCCCACTTTCTTTATTTCCCCATAAAGATTAATTACCTTTGCTATCTGACTTTGCCTGTCAGCTCTTTGTGTACTTTCCACTTGTACCTGTATTTGTAATCTTTGTTGATGTTTCTTTTTTTCTTTTGTTTTTTAACTGATGGCTTTTTGGATATTTCTTTTCTAAAAGGTGACAATTTCTGCGGCATCCCCCCCCCCCCC
>NW_017728949.1:856194-864780 GCF_001723895.1 Crocodylus porosus
AACAGCCAGTCAGATTGCCCACAGTGAAACAGATATTTCTGTCCAGACTCCCAGCCCTGGACAGAAATATCTTTTAGCTTTTTTTTGCCCAGCCTAGAGTGAATAGTGGGTCTCCTGGGACATGGACTGGGAACACGGGTCTCCCCGTACCCGCTCAGCTGCCTATAGGAAAATCCTTTTTTCTCATACCTGATAATGTCTATGACTTGTGCCTACAGATGCATGCATACCAGAAAGATATGTAGTGTTGCCCTCAGTGTGGGAGAGAGTCAGTTCATACTGCCTGTTGACGCAAACAGAAATGAAAGTATTCAGTGTCTCTTATGCTTAGCGGTTTGGCATTTTTTCAGTGAAAGGTTAGTACTTTGTAACCTATTTTTAAGGAGAGGAATCTTAGTAAATATTCCAGTTTGCTAGTTCTTGAAAGGGAATAAGACTAGGATCCATCATAGCTACTTTGCAGCCTTTACAGTTTGAGTTTCTATTTAGCAGTCCTCAGAACTGTAATTGGAGAGAAAGTGAAGAGGTATAGAGTAGTTAGCAGTGTTAGTTGCCTATTTCTGTAGCCTCTGAAACTTAGTCTACAAGTTGCCTCTGAACCTCTGAACAAATTAGTCTAGTCTACAAGTTACCACTCTGTCCTGTCTTCTGGAAGATGTATGTTAACAGTCTCAACTGATCAAAGTGGCTTGCAAAACTGTACAGAAAAGTCAGAAGGTCTGCCTGTGTATAAAAGCTGAAGCAGTCTTGTTAAATGAGTTCTGGCTGTACTTTGACTGGATTGATGACAAGGTTGTGGCACTGCAGCTTCTTTCCCACAGAGAATCCAAGTCTTAGTTTCCATGATCCTTTGTAGTGGCATATGGCCTTCAAAGGAGACTTTACCCTGTTTAACGTGATTGCAAAAATTGCACATGAATGAATTTACTTATTCCTTGCCCTGCCGTTTCTGTTCCCTCCCGTACAGGAAAGGAGTGGTGCAGAATGCACTGTGAATGGCATTTCCTATTTTGTTAAACTGGCAATATTTTAATACAGAAATAGAGCCAATACTAGCACAAGAATTTTATAGTAGTAATTAAGACATTTGGGGCATATTAAGAATCCTTTCAAAACTTGGGCTGTTTTCTTAAGAGCAAGAAAGGTGGTGTCCCTTCCTTCCCCTTTCTCTGGGCTGTAGCAAGGCGAGAATATTGGCTACTTTTTCTCTTCATCTAGCTTTACTGAGAACATCAGATCTCTTGATTGTCTAGATAATATGCCTTTAAAATAAGTGATACATAACTTATTAAAACCTGAAATTAGTTCTTCTATCTGCTTGAGGAACAAGCTTGAAGACATTATTTGATGAGGTGCCTCAGAATCACAAAAGAGGACTGGATTTGCACATGAGAAATGCCTTTAGAGGTGAAGACAATTTAATTAGCTCAGTTAAATTTCCTGAAGTCTGAGGAAAACATCTGTTACTTTGTGCCTAGATGAGAAGTTATACATCTTTCAAGTGTTTCTAGTGGGTAAGTGATACTTCACTACTAAAAGAATTGAATAAATTATCATTCCCAACTGAAAACATCCTAAACCACTTCTTAACTGTTTATGCTAAGATACAACTTACCCTGTCTCCACTGGAATTTTAAAACATGAGCATAAACTATTGTCTTTGATTAGAAAGGTGCATTTTAAAGTCTAAGCAAATCCTGAAAAAAGCATGAATTTGATTTTAGCCTAGGTTGTGGTGGTCAATAAGAAATGATTGATAGTTACTTGTAGACAAGTATTCTCTAACAAACATAGAATTTGGGGTATCTGACGAGTTTCAAACTCCACACAATAGCTATTTTTCTTCTAGCTTTGCTTGGGTCATCCCAGCAAGAAAAAAAAGGTGTGTTCTGTGAGAATCCATTGCCCTAAAATGCAGGGATCAGACAATTTCTATGATGGATTTTTATTCATTCCACTCTCTAAAAGCAAACAGCGATATTTAGTAGAAAGCTCTTCTGATCTTAGTAACAAAGTAATGGTCTCTTTGGGTTGTGTGTCTGTGTATGCTTATCGAGCATCCATTGTAAGGTCCGAATCTTTCAGTCATCTGAGGAACAATTGGGACCTGAGGCACAGAACCACAGAAGGACTGAAGTAGATCCAGATGCTTGATGTCACAAAATTGTAGATGCTTAAAATTCCAGGTCAACTGCTGCCCAATCTGGTTGGTGCTTGAGTTTCTATGGAGGTTATGTTCAAGTGCCTAAAGATGTGCTGTCTTGATGGGGCAGAGCAGCTTAATATTGAAGCTGCATAGGAATCCATTCTCCAAGGACTGCTTTTATTATATATAATAAAAATCTAGACTTCTGAGCAGGCACCAGAACCCCAGTCTTCCTTCTCCCAGATGAATACCCTAATCACAAGGTTAGTCATGCTTCATCTGGCCCCAAGAAGTCTTCATTTGCACTGTGCAAAATGAAAAGTCTTCAGCAGAGTAAACTGTAACCCAGTGATTAGAGCATCTCCTGGAGTTTGGGTTTAAGCCCTACAGGCAGAGTGTGGACTTGAAGCCAGGTGTAAAAGGCCACATCACATGCAAAATGTTGGACCACTAGTTATTGTATGACAATAGCATCACCTTCACTTTGGCCTCACTGGCTGTGCTTTAAGGAAAGCAGTGAGCCCTTTTCAGTTATTTATAGAATTGGCTTTGGGGCCTTACTCCAGGAGGGAATTCAGGGTTGTGAACTCTGAACAAATGTGGGTGCCCAGACCCAGGAAGGGATGGGGTTAAGACCTACCCTTCTCTTCAGCATTTGCTCTTGACACCTAGCTTGTATTCCACTTTAGGGGTTGGGTGTTGGGTGCCTGAAAGTTAGGCTTTGTTGATGCTCAGCATCACATTTCAGTTTCTTTGTGGATATAGCTCGGGTCATGCAGGAAGTCAAGTGGGGAAGTGAATGCGTCTCCTGAGCCCCAAGTTTAGCACCACAACTGCTGGACTTGCTCCGTTCTCATGCACAAGTTGAAAGTGAAATAATGTAGTCAGGCTTAATATTTAGATGGTTGTTATAATTAATCATTAATAAAAAGTTAAGCAAGTGTTAGTCCAACAGGTGAAATTCTATCTTAACCACTTTTTTATACCTTATGATGATATGTTTAGAATAATCTAACATGTTATAAATCAAACAGACTTAATTGTGACACTGTTATAAACAGAACCCAGCTGTAAATCAGTTTGTAGGGAAGCTGGAAGTAACTCTTTGTTGGCAGTTTAAAGAGGAGCTGCAAGTAGTGAGACCTACTCTGTTTTCTTTAAGTGTCTGGTATGCTGAAAGAAGAAAGGACCAAACTGAATAGACTATTGATTTCATAGACATTAGGGCTAGAAGAGACCCTGTAAAATCATTGGATCCAGCCCCCTGCCCAAGGGGCAGGAAGTCAGCTGTGGTCAGATCACCCCAGTAAGATAAGGATCCAGGCGTTTTTTAAAGGTATCCAGAGTAGGTGCTTGCACCACATCTGGAAGGAGTCTATTCCAGACTCTGGAGACTTGGATGGTAAAGAAGTTTTTCCCTGTGTCCAGTCTAAAATGGTCTTCCAGCAGTTTGTGACCATTTGACCTTGTCTTCCCTTGGGGTGCCTTGGTGAACAGACTTTCTTCCAGTTCCTGATGCACACCCTTTACTTCTTCACTGTGGTTTAGCAATTTAACTTCTTAATTTGTTTGTATATACATTGAACCAAAACAAATCTGCACAGTGAAAATATCAAACAAGACAACTTTCTTCCCCTGTACAAAATAAACACAAATGTTTATATGTTTCACTTTTTAAAAGAATTCAGAGCAATAGCCAAGTAACTTCTGGAATGCTTTAATAATTCTACTCAGTTATTGGACCAATGGGTAAAAGGGCCGGGTGAAATGCATTTTGAAAAAAAGAATGTTTTACTCCTTGAGTAACTTTTTTCTCGTTATCTGCCTCTAAATGTCACTGCAACCTGTTATTTCTCAGGTTGGCCATCTCATAAGGTTAGCTGAATCTAAAAGCAGCAATAGCCCTGTAGGGTAATGTTATCACTCATTGCTCCCAATTGATTGCATATCACTTCTAGTGCTGGGCAGTTGTGTTGCACAGGATTAATTATGATGAATTTCCTTTTAAGAATACTGTTTGAACTGGCATAGTGGGTTGTATGGTAGGGTGCCTTTAACAGTCTGTATTCTGCAGATGTTTTGGAAATAGGTTCCAACTTTTGCCAGCTAACTTTTTTTCTTTATTTGGACTGAGTGCATTTTTGAAGTTGCATCATTTCCTTGGTAAGAACAGTATTTTATTTTTGACCATAGCGTTTGTCAGGTGGGAGGAATCCTAGGTTTCAGTTGCTGAGAGCTGCTAAGCATGAGCCCTCTGGTGGTGACTCTATGGAGAACTTGAGCAGTTTTTCTATAGTACCTTTCCCATGGCCATTAGATCCATGATGTCTTGGGCATGCAAAGGCTTCATTACTGTTGAGGAGAGGGCTGTTACTTTGGCTTAGAATTTAATACATGGCATCCTTTTTTTTTTACAAGCTTCTTTCTTTTCAAGCAGTAAGGACCTTACTGAAAAAATAACTTTTAGTATGGGTGGTATTATAGCTAACTACTAGAATTACTGTTTATGCCTGTTTATATCTTGTGTTTAGGAAACTTTTTCGGTGTATAAAGTACATCACTGTGGGTTGGTTGGTTTGTTTGTTTGTTTGTTTGTTTGTTTTGTTAATCTCATGGAAAAAAGAAATAAAAAGTTCCTGTTATATGAATAAGCCTGCAAACCTACATAGAGAATGTAGACATGTGCTGCATTTCTGGAGTCAGAAGTGAATGTCTGTTCGTTTGCTTATTGGCTCAGTCTGCGTAGTGTGGAGACTAACCTGTGAAGATTGAATCAATTCAGCCTTCGGCTTTTTGACTGTACTTAGCCTAAAGTAGTAAATGGGGAATACGAAGTGGTGTAAGTGACTTCTCTACTGAAATATCACATCTTCCAGGAGATCGCAGGCAGTCACAATGAGATAAGTAAATGTAAAGGAATAACAATGACCATTGAAGTATCACAAATAGATTAATATTTATATGCCACTCTTCCCAATAGAGGCTCAGAGTGGCTTAAAAGAGAACTGAGTAACTTATAAAGAGAAAAATGCATATAAAACAGGAGACTACAAAACAGAAACACACTTAACAATATCCCAACCTAGCTTTGTTTGCCAAGTACATGCCCAAATAAGGTTTTACAGTGCTTCTGAAAGAGGTCTAGGCTAGGGCCCTGGTGGGTCTTGGGAGTGGGAGGTCCAGAGCTGAAGGGCTACTACTAATGTATGGACAGAGGTTCGTCTTCACAAATTTGTGACTCTTTTTTGTTCATGATACTGGATTATTGAGAAAAATGTGCATATTGGTATGTACCCACTTGACAGAGAATGTTTTCTGTCGTGGGCTGTGCAGTGGCAGTGAACAGGTCCTTTTTTGTCCAATGATCAGGAACTCCAGTGAAACAAGGTATCTTGTGTTGTTTGTACCTCAGTTAGAGTTGCAGTCATTGCTTGTTTTTAATGCTTTCATGCGTTCTTATTTTTCCTTGTGCTAGAAGAGTCTCACACCAAAGCAATGCAAGTAGGAAAACAGCTATTGCTGTTCTTGGCCTGCTGCAGTGCTGAACTGCAATGTCTGATGAAAAGAGGCTTTATCAACAACAAGGAGGGGAGTGTAATGAAAGCTCATTTTAGGAACATCTAAAAACAGCACTGTAGAGTACTTAAATTTTGATTTTTAACCTGAGTACTAATCTAAAAATGGGATATGGGTATATACAGAAATATCCATTTGCAAATTCAGAAACCCTTACAGAACTACTAATGTTGAAATATTTATGCATTGGAGATTAAAAGGGAACATTCTTTTCTTGGGTTTCCCTTAGTTTCAGAACCTGCATCATGGCAGAGACTTTTTTTTGGCCATGGGATTTTTCAGACTCAGTCGGCATTGCTCCTTAAGCCCGGAGAGTCACTGTTTTTAAAAAGAACAAACAAAAACCTCTGCCTTGAGAGCATTTCCAGCCTCAAGATCATCTGGGAAGTAAACAGCAGCAGCATTGAATTTGCACATAACTACATGGCACAGGTTTAGTTGGGTCTGCAGTTGGCCAGTCTTTGGTCAGCAGGCATGTTCCATATTAGTTTACGGTAAGTTTTGGGCTGAAAGGCAGGTGGCTGAATCAAACTTGCTAGAATAGAGACAGTAAATTGTCCAGGGAGGAAGCAAGCGTAAATTCAGCTACTGTAAGTTACATATCCATTATTCAAGAAAGAGGTCAAAATTGTGGCTTTTGTAGAGAAGTATTTGGCACAGCATTTAAATAGGAAGGAGTGATGTTTAACTGCCTGTTTAAAGGGGTGGGGGGGTTGGTGCTCATAAGGTTTTTCTTGAATATTACACAGCCGTACCCTTAGGCATATGCTGGCTATGCTGAAGATCTTCTAGCCTCGTGTCTTTCAGACTGGGTTCTGCAATAGGTCATAGGGGTTCTGCAAAGAGATTGGGGTAATGGAGTGGGCTGGGAGATGGTACACTGTCATTGTCAGGCTCAGTCTCTTGGCTCTGCATCAGTCTTTAGGATTGGGGTTAGGGGCACCATAGCAGAAGTGATATGAAAGGGTTCTATGACTGTAAGATGTCTGAAAACCACTGTTTTAGCCCTCTTGTTTTTATTTGGTGGTTCCTTCTGTGTTGATAAGATGCTTGGTGTAGTGATGGCAGAAGGAATTCTTGATGAGGAGAGTACATTATCCACTGTGCTTCTGGGCTTCTCCAGGAGTTATTTCCAAAAATTGAATTGGCCTATCGCTGGATTGCCTCTCTCTCTCTAATGGCTTTTATTTCCCTTAGTGTTCTCTTGTTTGAGCTTCATAGCATCAAAGAGTATATTTCTCTTTTGGTTCAGATAATCAGAGTGGTTCCCAGAGTGCCTTCTGCCCCCTGAAGCAGTAACAAAGCAACTTTTTTTTTAAGGGAGTGTCTGTACAAGCTGGATAACACCCAATAATTACCAAATGGATGTGTGCTCAGGGGATCTGCTCCAAAATTGTTATACTGTACAAGGAAGGGGATGGCAAATCACCAGAATGGAGTCTGAGATTTAGGGCAGGTGCAACTTCTTAATTGGCTTCCTACAGGTAAACAGCATTTCAAGAGCTGACCACCTGTTTAACACCAGGCTTGAAACGGGTCTTCAGCTTGATCTCACCCTTGCCAATGAGTTTCCACATGCATAATTTGGTGTTGCATTTACCGCAGCTCTCCAGAAGCCAGTATATTTCAGCTTTACTGGTAACTTATATTTTTCCCAAGATCGCCTGTAATCTTGAGTAGCCTGCAGACTGTTTTGAGAGAAACATTTTTAAATGCATCTATGAACTACAAAGTAATTTGGATATAAACCTTTTTAAAGTTATAGAGAATGCAGATCAGGACCAGCTTTTGATTGATTTATTATTATTTTTTTAACTTGTCTTTGGGTATTAAAAAAAAAAAAAAAAAGACCTGTGGTGTAAGGCAAGTGAAACACCCCTGTGGGACCTAGAGTTAGTGATGTGACCTGAACCATGTAGAAGTGGAGACTCGGCTGTTGGGCCACATTTTATGCAGGTGCATCTCAACTTGGGTTAAACTCATCAGGAACCAGTTCATAGGCTGCTGCAATTGCTGCTGTATTCCATGTAGTATTTCTTAAATGGGGAGTGGAAAAAGACCAGCCTTATACAATAAATGTATACTTTAAGAAGAAAATGCTGGAATTGTGCCATAGTCCACAACCATGCTGAAGACCCTTGCTTCAGTGGTTTATAAGTGTATTGTGGTGCCATCTAGTGGTATATTCTTAAAAACAAATAACATGCTACTAACAGGAGGTGCAATCATAGTTGATGTTTGTAAATAGAGCTCTGGAGTCCCATGATGATTCCTGCCCCTTCTAAAGAGGAAACAGACCCTCCTATACTATTTTTAGCTAACCTGAGACTTCTCATGAGCTTTGCAGCTCGAGAAGGCTATTGGCAAAATTTTAAGATTGGAAAACTTTTGGGTTTTTTGCAGAACTTTTAATTTTTAAAGACCCGATCTACTAACTTGAGGCTACATTTACTTAGTTCTCCACAATGAAGACTGCCTCTGATTTGCTTTTAGGAAGGCTTAATACTATTGTGATGATTGTTGGCTGTAACTAATATTACTTTTAGCTAAGGGTTTTTGGGTGATTTTGGAGAATTTTTTACTATCAAAGTTTCTATGTAATTTGGAAACCATGTTAATGTTACTCTGTCTCTGGTTCTGAAGAGAGCCGTTTGATTTCCACTTAAACCATCAAGGCAGAGAAAAGTTCTTATTTTCTACATCTTAGTCTTCTCTTAAAATGGGGGTAGGCAAAATGCAGCCTGCCAGGCCATTCTATGTGGCCCGTGGGGCCCCTGAAAAAAAATTTAAATTAATATTTATCTGCCCCTGGCTGCCTGTCATGTGGCCCTTGATGCCTTGCCAAAACTCAGTAAGCGGCCCTC